>NW_022436999.1:4288206-4357814 GCF_009761245.1 Sapajus apella | reverse complement strand
ACACACACACACACACACACACACACACACAGAGAGAGAGAGAGAGAGAGAGAGAGAGAGAGAGAGAGAACGAACCCTGAGGTATTAATATTCCCGACTGGTATACTGGCCAGACTCTTCCCAGCCAGCTTCCACTTTGCTCTCTCATCCATGTCTACAACTAATTCTTCTACCAAACGCTTCCCTTCTGTCCACCCCAGGGGATTTTGAACTCAGGCACTGAATCCAACAAGCTTCCCAAGGAACTTACAACAGCCTGTTTTACAGAGAGTAAATGCTGCTGAGAGAGAAAATTGTCAGGCCTCGGTGTTCCAGAGCAAGAGACATTCCTTCATTCCCAGAGAGACCCTGGGGCTCAGCAACCAAGCCACATGAGCCCTCCGCTGCCAGAATCCAAGCTCTAGGCCGCGCCTCCCTCACTACTGGGCCCTGGACAGCGAGGCTGCTGCTCAGAACCCCTCTCCTCAGGGGGACAATCCTCAGGGCTGACCCACCTCACCTGCTCCCTCAGTCACTCAAGCCCTCCATCCTCTGTCACAGCCTGGCTCTGTCCCCTCCCATGCCCCATGCCCCAAGCCCCAACCTCCCAGGACCGAGTGTCTCAGGGTTCCTGCCCTCCACCAACCCTGACTAGCCTGGAAGGCAAGTGGCAAGGATGTGGTCAGCAGGGTGAGCCCTGAGAGCCGGCAGAATGGTGTCCACGATGCAGGGAACCAGAGTGGGGGAGTGGGGAAGGCAAGGGGTACAGGGGTGCCTCTTCCAGGCCACTGCTCCGCAGCTCATTCTCCTCTGAGGTTATTCCCTGACCCATACTCCTCTGGACCCCACCCCAGCTGCTTCCTCTTCTCAGGGGTCTCCACCTACTGTTCTGTGACCCCCCTGCAAATCATCTTTTGAAAGGCAGCCCGTGTGGTGATTGTAAGCGTGGGTTTAGGGTCAGGAAGCAACCCCGTAGCCAGACTCAATTCCCCTCCAGGCCTCCATCCAGGGCTGCAGAAACAGCTAGCGATGGCTGGCTGAGCGGGCCCCTCTGCAGCTGCCACCTGGGCTTGTGGGTTTGTTTCTCCAGCGTTAGGAAGGGAAGGTGATCTGGGAGACACCAAGCAAAGAGCAGGAGGACCTTTTCTGTCCCTGGAAGTTGAGGAGGGAGATGACCACGCAGAGGCTGGGCCTTCCAGCTCCACCGGCGCCTGACGCCCTCCCTCGCCTGTGACTGCCACCCTGGGAGGCTCTTTAAGGCTCTGTGCACAGCCCCCCTCACAGAGGGGAGGGCGCCTGCCAGGTGCTGCCAGGTGCTGGACTCCACAGGACAGGTAGAACAGAGACGACTGCGGCCACTCAGCAAGCGCCTGTCCACTTGTGCCACCCTTTTCACAGAATCACCTTCATCTAGTCCCCACAGCCATCTCTTGACATAGGTACTATTCTCATTCTGTAGACAAGGAAACTGCGACTCCAAGAGGGAAGGCGTGTATGCAGATCATACAACTTATTAGGGACAGAGGCAGGACACGGCCCCACAAACACAGGGGGCAGCTGCAAGGGGCCTCTCTTTCCATACAAGCCACTGCTTGCTTACCCACCCAATTTCTAGCGATTTCTACAGCCCTGGGATTGAGGCCTGAAAAAGGATTGAGTCTACTATGGTGTTACTTCCTGACAAACTCTGAGAGGGAGTGAGAAGGCCAAGTGAGGGCCTGCACCAGGTACCCCCAGCACCCAGGGAGCCCCTCCTCCCACTCAGCCACCCAGAGGCCGGGTGCTGGTAGGGTCCTCTCGCTTCACAGACCCTGCACCCCAGGCCAGACCCTGCATAAAAAGAGGCATCCACAGTGCTCATATTCCACCAGGCTCAGACATGGTAGCCCCAGGAAGTCACATCCATCTGGGATATTCCCACCTCAGCCTTTTCTGGAACATCTTGTTATGCGCACCCACAACAATATCAGCCATGAGCACTGCCAGGGTCACTGTACATAAGGAGGCAGGAGGACCCCCAGAGCAAGGGCTTTCTGTGGGCTCACCTGGCATGCTGCATGCCCGGCACTGTCGGTGGACTGGATGGTTGGGGAGGCCCCGGTGGAAGCCGAACAGAATGAATTTTTAGGAAACTCTGCCACTCTGGTCCTGGTGTCCCTGGGTTTCATGTTTCAAAGCTGTCTTGGCCTAAACTAGTTCTGTCTCATTTCAGGATCTTCCAAAAGAAATCGTCAAGCAAGGTGCTAAACAGCCAGATCCATTCAGCTCCTGCACTCTGGAGGGCTAGAATGCAGGGTAAATGGACCTGGGGTCCCAGCACCTTTTACCAGCTTCCCTAGCCTGGCCCTTGAGACCCTGCTTGACAAGATCCTGTCCACTGACCAGCCCATCTTGAGTTACCCTGCGTCTCCCTCTGTGCCCTACCTTCAGCGCCTCCAAGCTCCGTCTCACCCACATGTGCCCTCTTGCCTGAGGGCCAACCCCTTCCTTCCCCCAGCTAGCCCCTACTTCACGTAACACTTTCCCATGTGAATTTCAAAAGCTAAGTGCAAGGATTAGGTTCCTCTGAATTGGTTGAGATCTTTCAGGATTTCTATCCATCCCCCAGTGTCCTGTCTATTTATCTCAATTTATGATGCCCACACTTCTTCCCAATAATCCTGTTGTCTTTCTTGGTGCGGTTGTTGCTCCCTGTAAATTGTCATTAAAGAGGTTGGATAGGAATGAGCCTGCAGCCCATGACTAGAGGCTTCTCTCCTGGAGGCTGACATTGATCTACCCAATGCTAATGGCAGAAGGATTAGCTGGTTTTCTAGTTATTGATTACTATGGAACAAATTACTTCCAACATGGTGATGAAAAATGCCAACCATTTTCTTCTGCTCACAGATTCCTGAGTCCGGATTCTGGACAGAGCGCAGCTGAAATGGCTCTTCTCTAGGCCATGTTTAGAGCTTCTGCGGGGAAAAGGAGACAACAGGGATGGGAGAAGGAACTGAAGAGTTAGGGGCTGGAATTATCTACAGGCTTCTTCATTCCATATCTGGTCCTACGAAGGACTCAAAGACTGAGCTGAGTGGGAACTGTCACGTGCAGAATGACATGTGGCCTCTCCATAAGGCTTGGGTTTCTCATAGCAGGGCAGCTGGGTCCCAAGAGTGAGAATTCCAGGAGAACCAGATAGAAGCTGTGGGATCTTTTATGTCCAAGCCTCCGAAGTCACAAAACATTACTTTCTCCATACTCTATTGATCAAAGCAGTCACGAGACTGTCCTGATTCAAGAGGAGGAGCATAGGCCCCACCTCTGGATGGAAGGAATGTCTGACAATTCTACAATAGCCACAGCAGCACTGGACGCCTACAGTCAGATGCAGAACCACTTAGGAGTCCCCTTGATTCAGGGCATGGGCCCTACTTGGCAGGCTACTCAATGGCGATAAGTAATCAAGAATAAGCAGTGCTGAGAGGCCTCTGACATTCCTGCAGAGAGGCTGGGGTGTAGGCCAGGCTACCACGATAAGGATTGTCTAACAGAATGAAGGCTCAAAGTGGATACTAGGCCTCCTGAAAAAGGCAGAAGCCCTATTATCACAACTGGAGCATGCAGGATGTCAGACCAGCAGTGTGACAAGATGCCATCACACAGGTTAGCTGAGCACCTTCAGTCCCTCTTCCTGAGATCAGGAGAGCTTGTCAAATGCCCATGCTGATGCATATTCCTGATCCCACAATTTAGACATTACCTTTCAAATGCCTTTTTTTTTTTTTTTTTTTGAGATGGAGTTTTGCTCGTGCTGCCCAGGCTGTACTGCAATCACACAATCTTGGCTCACCACAACCTCTGCCTCCCCGGCTCATGTGATCCTTCTCAGCCTCCTGAGTAGCTGGGATTACAGACATGCACCACCATGCCTGGCTAATTTTGTATTTTTGTAGAGACGGGGTTTCTCCATGTTGGTCAGGCTGGTCTCAAACCCCCGACCTCAGGTGATTCACCCACCTCGGCCTCACAAAGTCCTGTGATTACAGGCATGAGCCACCTCGCCTGGCCTCAAATGTGCACCTTTAATCATCTCAGCAGAAATGTTTCCAGTGATCAACGTGGATCTCACCAAACTGGGAAAGGGGTAGGAAATACACAAATCAAGAGGAAAACAGGAGAAAGCAAATGGAGGCAGTCATTAGAATTATTCCTGAGTTCCTCTAGAGCTGCTGCTAGAAGGGAGGTGGGATTCCAGGGCCAAGTGGTTCCAGGTGGTCCCAGCCTAACAGCTTTCAGCTCTTCATGAGTGTCCCCTTCAAGGCAAGCCTCACCTCTTTTAGAAGGCAAACGCTTACACTGATTTAGGGTCGCTGGAGGCCATTTTACCTTGGGAGTATCGGGGTGTTGGGAGTTGATATAGGGGCAGTACAGGGCAGAAAGCTCAGAGATGGTCTGGGAAACAGTGAAAAAAAGTAAAATTTATATTTGGGTGAGGAGTGCAGCTTTTCCTGTGGAAGTGGTGTGCAGTAACCCAGGGCACTATCCCTGCTGTGAGTCATCAACTTCTGGGTCTCTGGCTCAGACAATCCTAGAAGGCCGGAGCTGAGGGACGTCTGTTGCGAGGTCATCTAGTCCAGCCGCATTTGAGCGCAATCACATTTGAGAGATGTGGAAATCGTTGCGGAGTCCATTTGTGCCCACTGAACATCCATGTGCTTTCCTGAATTTCCCAGCCTTCCTTGCAGAAGGAAGGTAATTAATTCTAGCCAATGACACATATCACTTCCAGGCTCAAAACAGTGAAGACAGGGTGTGCCTCCTCCCTCCCTCTCATCCCCTGCCACTGTGACCAGACTGTCCATGTACCCCAGACAGCGTAGCTATAAGATGGAAGAGATCTGCCCATCCTCATCAGAGCAGGAAACACAAAGCTTCATTGTGTGAAGCCACTGAAGACTGGGGGCTTATTTTTCACTGCAGCATGGCCTGGCTTAGCCTGACTGCTGTGGAAATTGAGGCCTACAGAGGGGAGGTATGGATATGAGTAGCCCTGATGATGTATATCAAATCCCTGCTCCATCAGGAAAGCAGAACAAAGCAAGTAAGATGGTAGGATTTTCTGCTGTAGGGTGATGATCATGTAGCATTGACCCTCTTGCTGTCATACTTTATAACTTACAAAATCTACTCATGCCCAAAGTCACCCAGTGAGGGGACAACGGAGCCAAAACTAAAATCCAGGGCTTTTCCCACACACTGCCTGATTGTCTATGCTTTTAGAATACTGATATAACTCTCTTTTATCCTCCCCTCTCCCAAACAAAACAAAACAAAAAACAACTGATTGGCATAGGCTTATTTTTTCCCACAGATTTATTTTCGTAGAATATTTATTTAAATATTTAAATTTTGTCTTGAGAAGGTTCCAGTAGGCTGTAGATCATTGGAGGTACCTGAGGAGTAAAGAAACCGGCTGGGAAACTCCGCCTCTGGGGGGATCTCTGGCTGAGAGAATCCCCTTGGTCGGTCCCCACAGAGGTACAGTGCCCACAGCCCCACTCAGGCCAGCAAATGAAGAAGTTGGATTAGACCACATCAAAGCAAGATTTCTTCAAAAAATCCAAATCAGATCCAGGTTCCTCTTCTTCAGACCACAGAGAGTGGGTGAAGGGGGCCTTCTGGGACTGCTTCCCCTTTCAACAAAAAGGGGAATGGCTATAGGCTTGAGGGTGGCCATTTATGTCTGGGAGAAGGTGACAAGTTAAAGGCCAGCGTTGGGGACTCAGGCTCTCTGGGGCTCTGTGACGTACAAATTACAGCCTCTACCACAGGGAGCCCCAGCTCCCCTGAGAGGTCCAACCCCTCTGTAGCCCCAACCTTAGCTGCCCAGCCAGGCCCACCTGATCTGGGATGTCACCCCTGACCCTCACCTGCCCTCCCCTCCCTGTCAACACTCAGATGGGGAACCCGTCCCTCGATTCCAGTCCCCATCTGGCTCCTTCCTCCTTGGGCTGACTTCCATCTTTACCTTGATTCCAAAACTATTCCAACCAAGGATGTCACTGAGACGCTATTGCCCAAACAGACCTTAAGTACACATCACTTATAAGTTTGTAGACTTCGGCAAGTTATTTTCCTTCTAGGGTCTCGGTTTCCTCACCTGAGAGGAATGAGAATGATAATACTAGGATCTGTCTCGGGTTAGTTTAAGGACTAAACGAGGTAATGAGAGTAAAGAGCTTGGCAAAAGCCTGCTTCACATAGTCTATGATGCGATGAATATAAGTTAACAATGCTTCATCTAAAATCCCTGGGGCCAGAAGCCAGCATATATATATTTTTAATTTTAGGAGGTAATATGGTGCATAGGCCGTCTTTAGTATATGTCCCCCAGTGGGTGCCAAGGCAGGGCCTCACGGACACATTCATGACACAGCAGTGACCATGTCAACTTTTACTTGGAGGGACTTCAGACTGCAAATAGCCTCTCCAGTTCAGGTCATATTTCACTGCCAAATGAGATTTGGCACCAAATTGACAAAAATAAGAAACAAACAAACAACAACAGCAAAAAACTCTTTTTGTTCCTGAGATCTTCAGCTTTCAGTCTTGCAGATAGGGAACTGTGAGTTTGTGTTAGTATTATTCCCTCTTTACCCGACTAGATTTTTCTGTCACCTAGAACATAGAATGGACTCAATGACTCCTTCCTAGGAAGACCTGACTCCAGAAGTCATCCGGACTCTTTTCCACCCAAACTCTCTCCCTTTGGATCCTACCGCCCTGGAGCTGATGTGATGCAGTCAGAGATAGTTTGCTGCCCTGGATTCCCTGCCAGACCCAGCCTTCCTTCGGGGTGCGACAAAAGCTGGATTTTTTTATCCAAACATATGAAACCCCAAATCACGTTGTTTTGTGAAGCCTTTCAAGATGAATCCCCTGGAGCTTCAGGTACTCCCTGTTTCACAAAATCAATTTGGTTTTAACAGATTTCTGTTTGTGAATCCTCACCTGATGTGAATCCTACCTCTGATTACCATGATAAATTGGAAGAAGTGTTTGAAAGAAAATGAGCTCCTGGAAGGCCTCCCAGCGTTCTGCTGGGGTAGCTGCTCCATAGTGTTCCATGAAGCACCGTGGCCTTTTCCCTGGCCCTGTGCAGCCCTCTTTCTGCAGGGGTCCGCAGTAGGGGTCTGCTCAGCCTCCCAGAGGTGAGGAGACGCGCCCCTGCCAGCAAAGCCCTTTCCCGTCTTCTACTCTGTGGTGGAGAACAGTTCCTGATGCTCGCTGCTCTCAGCCCTTGTTAATCCTACCTGCCTCTGGTGTCCCCTGAAGGCCTCCTGCTCACAGTCAGACCCCATGGTCTCCTAAATCCTAGTCTTCCCCAACCACAACAATGGGGAACTTTTGTCTTCCCTTCTCCTCACCCCCGCCCCTCCAGTTCTCACAGCTTCCTCAAAGCCCTTCAACCCATAACTGTTTGGGAATTCAGGCTTGGCCAACCGGAAACATTAGCATACCTAAAACCTGCATTTACATTTTATTACTTTGTAGGAAAACAATTTACAATACAGCCTACAATACATTGGGGGAAAAGAGAAATTGACAGAAGTTCTCTTTGGTGAGACGAGTAGCGGCTGCTTACCGACATACTATTTTTTACACTTTCTTTTCATGAGAAAGTGGCTGATGAAGTGAACCAGGCCTGTCTTATACCTCTGGTGCGTCTGCCTCATTTACCCAAATCCTTTTTTTCAACCAGAGGAATTTTTCCCCAATGGGAAATCCCCTGATTTTGCATTCAGAGCTCTCCCAGTTTTGTTCTGTGTTTATCTCTCAAAGACAGCCAGGCTGAAAAGGTGCACTTGGGAGAGCCAGAGTGGAATGGGTGCCTACTTTGGGCTGTGTATTTCTTAGATTCAAACCTTGAAAAAGTATCAATCACCCCCAAGGCCCTAATTGGCCAGTTTTGTGCGTCAGAAATTCTGTGAGGAGTCTGGGCAACACCGCAAGACCCCTATCACTACAAAAAAAAAAAAAAAAATTAAAATTAGCTGGGTGTAGTGGTGGTCCCAGCTACGCAGGAGGCTGAGGCAAGAGGTTCGCTTGAGCCCAGTAGTTTGAGGCTGCCGTGAGCTATGATCATGCCACTGCGCTCCAGCCTGGGCCACAGGACAAGAACCTGTCTCTAAAAAAGAAAAAGAAATTCTGTGAGGGAAGTTTGCATAAACTTGTTAGAATTGGGTTCATAGGCATTTTGTGTATCAAGTGGGTGGATACTATGTCTGTCACATGACAGCAGGATCCCTTGGCCCGTGTCCTCAAATCCCCAGGGCTCCTGAAGAGCAAGTCCCAGGCAAGCCTTTGAGAAAATGACCATCAGTGGATGTAGCTAACTCTTCCTCGAGCTCAGCTCACAGCTTCGCCAGGAACACAGCCGAGACTCACCCCACCGCCAGTGCCCCTCCTCTCAGCCGGCACCATTGGCAAAGGCTGGTGACACCTGGGGAACAGAATGCCCAGGGATGCCCTCCAGCCCTTGCAACATCCAGAGAGGAAGGTTGCCTCCCTCTCTTTGTGGCTCTGCTAATATCTCAGAAAGAACGAGGGGAAAATCAAACCAGCAGGCTCTGGAGGAGATGCTGTTCAGAGACCTGCCACTGAAAGCCTGCGTACAACCAGGCCCGTGCCCAGGCGGCTGCGTACAAACAGGCCCATCTGCTGTCAGCCCACCTGCCATGCCCCTGCAGTCGTGCACCTGTCTGAGGCCACCTTCTCTCAACCTTGGATCCAGTCCCTGGTGTAGCCCAAGGCCCTCCCTCTGTGCTGGGTGCTCTCTCTGCCTGACTGGCCTCTCCTCTGCTGAGGCATTCCTCCCCGCGCACAAACATGCTTTACTACCTCCATCTCAAAAGAGAAATCCCTTGAGGTAGATCACCCTTCGGCTGTCACCCTATTTGGTATCTTTCTTTCAGAGTCAAATTCCTCAAAAGAAGTATTATCACAGTCACTACCTCCTCTCGTCCTGCCTCTTCTTGAACCGTTCGTTGATAACTGGGCTTTGCCCCCCACTATCCCCACTAAAATGGCTCTTGTCAAGCGTCAGTCCTCATCCTCCCCCATCAGTCTGCGGCATTTGGCCAGCTGCTTGCTCCCTTCTAGAAAACAGTTTCTTCTGTCGACTCTCTACCTCTCTAATTCCTGTTTTCAGTCTACTGGACTCGGTCCCCTTACTGCAGGAGCTCGCCAAGGCTGCACCTAGGGCCTCTTCTTTTCCCTGCCTGCACTCACGCAGAGGCGATCCCTTCCCCTCCCTGCTTTAAATAGTGTCCATAGGTGGATGCATTTGGATCCTGGCTAAGAATGTGCCTAGCATGGTGATTTTGGATGGGTCCTTTCACCCCTCCAATGTAAAATGAGGTTTCTAATAGTACCTCGTCATAGAGTTGTTAGGAGGACTAAACGAGTGTGTATTTGTAAAGCATTAAAACAGTGGCTGCTGGGTTTATTAAATAGATGCTCTTTCCCACATTTCCCCTAGCCAACTTCAGCTCCCCCGTAGACCTTGGTGTGCCTGTTTCTTCTAGACGTCCGCAGCACCTTCTCCTCGGTTACACTGAGAAGACTGTGGTCAATGTGTTATTACCTCTGTGGCTGCCGACGTTCTCTCTCCACCATGCATGCGCTCCTGGAGAGCAAGATGAGGTCTCCCTTCATTCCTGCTCTGTCCCCCGCACCCAGTGTGATGGGGGCAGGATAGCACCTCCATAAGTATTCACTGGATGAATGAACGACCAAACACCTCAGTGGACAGGCTCTGCAGTGGCAGAGCTGAAGTTCCAGCTGCATGCTGGGGACTTCACAAAGGGCATGGGCCTCTCCCAAGGAAGAAGCCGAAGAACGGTCTTGGTAAGGACACGCAGCAGAGCCTGGGCCATGGAGGATGCTGAGAAACATGTCACCCATGACCACAGCAGAGGCCACTTTGTCCCTCTGTCTCTCTGTGCCAGCTCCTGTGTCCTGGATGATGTGACTTTATCCCACAGGAATGACTGGCATGCCTGAGACACCTGACACTTGGTGGCTGAACAGAGCCCCAAGCTAGACTGCAAGGGACAGGACCAGGGGTTACTGTTTATACTCAGATCTGGAACTCAATAACGAGCTGGTGTTCCTTTCTGAAATGACCGACTCCAGGAAGCTTATGCCATGGAGGCAGCGAGTGGGACCAGAGCAAGGTGTGTCATCAGGCCAGCCTGGGTTTGAACCCTGACCCCACCCCTTGTCACCTGTGACCTCAGGAAGACATGATTATAACTCTGATTCCTCAGCTGTAAAATAATAATATTCCTAGCGCTGTTGGGAAGGTAAAATGAGGCACTGTGCTTAGTGCATAGTAGAAATGCAAAGTTTTACTTCCCTACCTCTAACATGGGCTGGAATTTTTCCCTAGGTAATGAAAATGGCAGAAATTCAGAAGCTCAAGGAAGGAGTAAAGCTTTTACCTTTTGTGCTATCGTGAATTACACGTTTGACCTTGGATAGGGTGAATACAAACATGATTCAATTCACTTGAACTCAACTCAAGGAAAAACTAGTTACAGTTGTATATAAGTATATATAGTTATACATATTTACATATGCTGCAGGCACAGATATGTGCTACAATGCAAGAAGATGGTGAAATTCCAATTTCATACCTCTCTCTTCTTATTTCTCTAGAACTTTGTATATAAAAGAACAAAGTGCTTCTTGAAGTCTTTAGAGTCCTTCTCTGCTAATCCTATGATTCAGATGGAACCAGCTTCTAGTGGAGAGGAAATTAATCTTGCTTGAGTACCAACACTGCTGGTGCCTTCACATGCTCTCTGATGAAATCTCCACCACCAGCCTGTAATCCTGGTCTTCTGACCATGGAAACAAAGCCCCATCTCTAGAATCCCAGCAGACAGGGCCTCCATGAAGGACTGGAAAATTCCAGAGCCTCAGAGAACACTTAACCTGACATGATTGCGGTTGGAGGGGTGGGAGGGGATACTAGCAGACCTGTAGAAGTTCTCAGCTGTAAAGATACAGCACTGCCTGCAATGTGATTCAAAAGAAAAACAAAACAGACTCATCAAATGCAAAACTTACATGTAGGCCAAAATTAAAATGGCTTCTTCTGGATATTTCTGAACACAAAATTCTAAATAATTTTATCAAAGGTGCATTTTCTCAAAGCTCTGGAACCTCTGCTTTGCTGCTCCCGAATGAAGCCCTTGTTCTTCCCACTGGACTAGGCAGCAGCCAGCGTCTGCTGTGTTCATGAGACTTCGGGGTAAGTGAGCTTAGGCAGGGCCAGCTACTTCCACAGTCTCTCCGCTCCCCGCCACCAGATAAGGAGTTGTCTTTTTTTTTAAACATTTCATACGGGCACCCCATATAAGCACTATTCACAGGACATTCAACGGATCAGAAAAACTGATGAGGCCCAGGAAATAACTAGATAGACAGATAACTAGAGAACTGTTTCAAGGATACCGGGTGTGATTACATGTTCAAACCTGTCTTTGTTTATTTTTTCCCCTCTAACATGAAAAGAAAGACAGATGTGTAGCTTCTCTCTGAGTTGGTGCAATGTCTGGGTTCACGTAGAAAATCCTAGGCCCCCTTGAGTACGCTCCCAGAGCTCAGTGAATTCCTTGGAAAATCTGTTGACAATTTTCTGTGATCTTGGACCCAAATGCTATTTTCCAAAAAGCCTTGTGATCGTGAGTTAAAGCGCCTCTGGAAAGATATCGAAAGAACACTCTCTCTGAATAATACTCAGCCTCGACATCTTAACAAATTCAGGGCACAATGGCATAGTGCTCATTCTTGCCAAGGATGTGAGGAAATAGGAATTCTCATAAACTGTTGGAAGGAGTGTAGATTGATAGCTTTCTTTTACAGAGCAACTTATAAAATCTATCCAAATTTTAAATATAAGCCACTAGGACACTGGTGAAAAAATCTATGGTACAGCCATACTGTGAATTCCCACACAACCATTTAAAAGAATGGAGGAGGGCCAGGCACGGTGGCTCACCTCTATAATCCCAGCACTTTGGGAGGCCAAGGTAGGTGAATCACCTGAGGTCAGGAGTTCAAGACCAGCCTGGCCAACTTGGTGAAACCCCATCTCTACTAAAAATACAAACAATTAGCCAGCATGGTGGCACGAACTTGTAATCTCAGCTACTCAAGAGGCTGAGGGAGGGGAATTGCCTAAACCTGGAAGGCGGAGGTTGCATCGAGCCAAGATCATGCCATTGCACTCCAGCCTGGGCAACAGAGTGAGACTCCATCTCAAAAACAAAAAATTTTTTTTCAAATATGTAAATATCACCTTAGGTTATTGCATGCCTAGAAATGCATCCTACAGAAATCAATTCACACAAGGGCTCAAAGATACATAAGCAATGATATTCATTTGTAATCATGTTTATCACATTTTTTAGAACTGGAAATAACCAAAATGTCCACTAATGAGTTAAATAGTATATGGTTTATCTATTCTGTGGTATGCCATTCAACAGTTTAAAAAAGTGAAATGAAAACCCGTGTACATGAACTGACGAGAAAAGAAGCCCACAGTCATTCATTAAGTTAGAAACACAAGTTTCCCAACAGTATGAACTAAATCATGAGTGTGTTGGTTTTTTAAGTATTTACATATAAGTTTGTCTAAGCATAGGGGACATCCGGAAGAGATCATTCACTGGGGCAGGGGCTTTTGGTGATGGAAAAGAGGGAGAGGGTTGGAGAGTTGGAACTTTTACTTTTTATTCTTCTATATCAAATTTATAAATTTTCATGTATGAAGCATATGTCAATTCCAAAAAAGAGGTGTTTTTTTTGTTTGTTTGAGTCGGAGTCTTGCTCTGTCACCCGGGCTGGAGGGAGTCTTGCTCTGTCACCCGGGCTGGAGTGAGTCTCAGCTCACTGCAACCTCTGCCTAACGGATTCAAGCAACTCTCCTGCCTCAGCCTCCTGAGTAGCTGGGACCACAGGCGTGCATGACCATGCCTGCCTAATTTTTGTATTTTTAATGGAAATGGAGTTTCACTGTGTTGCCCAGGCTGGTCTTGAACTCCTGATCTCAGGTGATCCGCCCACCTCAGCCTCCCAAAGTGCTGGGATTATGGGCGTGAGCCATTGTGCCCGGCTGTTTTATTTTTTTAAGAATGTATGGAGGCCCTTGGTGACGAACCTTCTGAAGGTCTTCTATCACCACCACATATGCCACAACTATTAGGACGGTGCAAAAGTAATTGCGGTTTTTCCCATCAATGTCAAAACTGCAATTACCTTTGCACCAACCTACTAGTCACTACCACCACTCCTCCCTGAATACTGTTTCAAGTTCCAGACTCCTCCAAGTATAATTGAACCTGCAGCCTTCAGAGACACCATCATGATTGCCTGCCACAGGTGAGTGAGGTTGTTCAGAGCTCTCTTGGCTTGCTGGGGACAGAAAAAGCTTGGCAGCTTACCAAGCATCTTCACAATCTTGCCAGTCCTGCCTTCAGGACTGGCAGGACAGTCTGGCAGGGAATTCTTACTCCCATTTCTCCAGGGAAGGCTTGCACAGATTACTGACCTTGGCCCCAGTCATGGCTGGAAAGTCAGAGAGCCACAGGTGGATGTAGTTAGAAACTAGTTACGCTGATGAGTTTGTCTCTACCACAGGGGCACCTGCCTTTCCCCAGGACCAGCCAGGTGGCAGCTCTCAGCCCAAGCTCTCCTTCCTTGATCAGATCCCAATGGAAACAGCCCACATTGCCTCTCACTTTTACTTTTCAAGCTATCTGATGGCTAAGTGAGACGTGTCAGGGACCCATTCCAGCTCTCTAAGTGTCTGCACCGCTGTGTCCTACTGTCGGTCGCTTAGCAATGCATCATTATAGGGTAACTGGCATCACCCAGAAAAGTCATATGTTGAAGTCTTAAGCCCTAGTATCTCAGAATATGACCTTATTTGGAGATAGGGTCTTTAAAGAGGTAATTAAGTTGAAATGAAGTCACTGGGGTGACTAGGGCAGTGTGACTGGTGTCTTTATACGAAGAGGAAATTTGGACACAAACAGATACAGAAGGAAGCCCAGGTGAAGACACAGGGAGAAGACAGCCCTCTACAAGCTAAGGAGGGGGCCTGGAGCAGGTCCTACCTCACAGCCCTCAGGAGGAACCAACCCTGCCCACACCATCATCTCGGGCTTCTACCCTCCAGAACTGCAAGACTATGAATCTCTGTTTTTTAAGCCTCCCAGGCTCAGAACTTTGTTTTGATGGACCTAGCAAACTGATACACGCAGCTCTCAGCAGACTTTGTTTTCCTTCTTTCCAACTTCTTGACACAAGGCCTCACTCTCCTGTACAAACTGTAGTATCTAAAAAAAAAAAATCTTTAAGAGAATGGCATTAAGATAGTTCAGTTCTACAAAATAAAGTGCTTTTCCAGGCTAAGTATTCTTTTTATCTTAACGATCACTAGCAGAACTGAATACGCCTTCAGTAACTCCAGAAGCTTATCAAAGGTCTGCAGATAAAGCCGGAGTGTGAAAGCACTTCCAAAGGGGGCTTGTCCCCTCTGAAGGTGAAGAGACCAGGATCACTCTGCTTCAGGGTCCTTTAGTCTCTTCAGAGAGAAAATGTAACTCTTCAGCATAGAAATCCCAGGAAACAGGGTGAACAAGAGAAAGCCCTTTCATTTGTTACAAAGAGGATACTGTCTGTTTCAAAATGGTGAGTCTATGGGTATTTTGTTTGTTTTTGTTTTTGAGACAGAGTCTCACTCTGTCACCCAGGCTGGAGTACAGTGGCACAATCTCGCCTCACTGCAGCCTCCGCTTTCTGGGCTCAAGCAGTCCTTCCACCTCAGCCTCCCTAGTAGCTGGGACTACAGGCATGAGCCACCATGCCCAGCTAATTTTTGCATTTTTTGTAGAGACGAGGTTTCACCATGTTGCCCAGGCTGGTCTCTAACTCCTGGGGTCAAGTGACCCACCCACCTCAGCCACCCAAAGTGTTAGGATTATAGGCATATGAGTTTTTATGATAAAAATAATCCTTGCTTTTAGAAATTTTAGAGCATACAGAACATCAGAAAAAAGAAGAAAATTGTCATAACTCTACCACACTGAGACCACCTGTGTTTATATTTTTGTATATTTTTGCTTTGCTCTATATAGTTGTGTTTCATAATTGGATGCAGTTATATACACAGTTTTCATACTTTCTTAGTTATAAAGAATTCCTCCATGTTATTATAATCCCTCTGCAAACATCATTTTAAATGACTGCAAAACATCCCATCGAGTTGATCAGTTTTCTCAAATATGAACTGCAGAACATCTGCATCAGAATTATATGTGGTATGTTAAAAATGCAGATTTCTGGATCTCACCCCAGATCCATTAAATCAAAATCTCTAGGGCTGGGGGCTGGGAATCTTTATCTTACGAAGTTTCTCAAGCAACTCATAAACTTACAGAAGGTTGCAAACCACTAAAATTAGTGTCCACCGTGGTTGTACACAACCTTATGTGAAATGCTGGGCATTTCAGTTGTTTCCAGTGTTTTCTTTTGTAAATAATTGTGTGTAGAACATCTCTGTGCACAAAGCATCTTGCAAATTTTATAGCATTCCTTTAGGATGGTTTCCCAGATGTTACTTTCTTTTTTTTTTTTTTTTTTGAGACAGAGTCTCGCTTTGTCACCCAGGCTGGAGTGCAGTGATGCGATCTCAGCTCACTGCAACCTCCGCCTCCCGGATTCAAATAATTCTGTGCCTCAGCCTCTCGAGTAGCTGGGATCATAGGCGCCTGTCTCCACACTTGGCTAATTTTTTTTGTATTTTTAGTAGAGACAGGGTTTCACCATCTTGACCAGGCTGGTCTTGAACTCCTGATCTCCACCTGCCTCGGCCTCCCGAAGTGCTCAGATTACAGGTGTGAGCCACTGTGCCTGGCCTCTGAAGTGATATTATGATGTCAAAGGTGTGAACCTGTTAAAGATGCTTGATAAACACACAACACACCTGCACACACATTTAAACACAGTGTGTTGCCAATTACTTATCTGTATAGCTCTTATTTTCCAGCTCTCTTCAACAGTGTTCTATCTTTATTGCTGAAAATAATGAGTCCGGTCATCATAAAGTAGGTAAGGAATGAGCAGACAGTCAATAAAACGTCCTTTATTGGTGCAAGAAGACTCTGGCCTAACCCATGCAAAACCAGAGCAGCAGGTAGCCCCGCGGACTCCAAGGACGCCAGACATCCAACAGAAATCCAGGGACACATTGGCACCCCATCACACTATGTGCCACCAGGACAGTCCTCTCCTCAGTTCAAGGTCATGACCAATATTTGGATCCAGCTGCACAGCAAGGATTCATATGTAGGTAGGAGCTGGGCTCACCCTGCCCAACGTCAAGGAATCTTTTTTTTTTCTTTTTCTTTTTTGAGATGGAGTCTCACTCTGTCGCCCTGGTTGGAGGGTAGTGGTGTGATCTCTATTCACTGCAACTTCTGCCTCCTGGGTTCAAGCAATTCTCCTGTCTCAGCCTCCCGTGTAGCTTGGATTACAAGTGCCCACCACACACCCGGATAATTTTTGTATTTTTAGTAGATGTGGGTTTTACCATGTTGGCCTCAAATAACAAAGATCACAGCAGCAGACAGAATTTGAGGGCCCCAGTGAGGAAAATGGGCTCACAGAACCCTAATGTGCTCAGGGGAGGGCAGCTTCTAGATATGGGGAGAGCTACGAAATGGAATGTGAAGTGCATCGCGAGCACACTGCTCCTACTGTGTGTTGAAATGGCTTAGGGGAGAGAAAATGATATAGAGACATGGGCAACCCGTCTGCTTAGGGCAACCAGAGCTCATCCGTTCAACCAGCATTTCTTTTTTTTTTTTTTTCCCATTTATTTATTTTATTGCATTTTAGGTTTTGGGGTACATGTGAAGAACATGCAAAATTGTTGCATAGGAACACATGTGGCAGTGTGATTTGCTGCCTTCCTCCCCATCACCTACATCTGGCATTTCTCCCCTTGCTATCTCTCCCCAGCCTCCCATCCCCCACCGTGCCTCCTCTATTTCCCCCCAACTGACCCCAGTGTGTAGTGCTCCCCTCCCTGTGTCCATGTGTTCTCATTGTTCAACACCCGCCTATGAGTGAGAACATGCGTCAACCAGCATTTCTACAGAATGTATTACGCACTAGGCAGTGGTCTAAAAGCTTTATAAATGTTAACTTATTTCATCCCCACAACTAACCTATAAAGTATCATTACTCCCATTCTACAGACAAGGAAACTGAGACAGAGAGGTTAAGTAACTTGCCCAAAGTTGCACAGCCAGGCTGGGCGCTGTGGCTCATGCCTGTAGTTTCAGCACCTTGTGAGGCCAAAGCAAGTGGATCACTTGAGGTCAGGAGTTCCAGACCAGGCTGGACAATATGAAAAAAAAAAAACCCGTCTCCACGAAAAATGCAAAAATTAGCTAGACGTGGCAGCACATGCCTGTAATCCCAGCTACTCTGGAGGCTGAGGCACAAGAATTGCCTGAACCCAGGAGGCAGAGGTTGCAGTGAGCTGAGATCACACCACTGCACTCCAGTGTGGCTGACAGGGTGAGACTGTCTCAAAACAAAACAAAACAACCAAAGCTGCACAGCTAATAAGTGGTGGAGCTGATATTCAAATCCAAGTCACCTAGCTCCAGAGTCCATGACTTTAGCCTTGGAAGGAAGGACTGAGAAGCATGAGAAACCAATATATACACAGCAAGAACGGTCAGTGGGTGACCCCTGGATGGACGTCATCAGCCATGTCATTGAGTCTATCCTTGGGGGACCTTCACGTTATGCTATTTTCAGGTCATGCATCCCAAGATTAGGAAGTTGATGAAATCAAAGTGGGTAAAGCTGAAGCCACAGTCAATTAAAGTGTCATTTAGAGCAGAGACTCTACCTGCTGACCCTCACACACCAGCACATATTTAAAAAATGAAGTTCATTCCAAGCCATCCTCTCAACACTGGTCTCCACCCACCCCCACCCCAGCTGAGTGGGCACTACATTAGTGTAACTGGCACACACAGCGGGTCGGCTGAGCATCGGGTATCTTCCGGAGCAGCATGGTAGATCTGCCTGTGAGAAAGCCCCAGGCTCCAGGAATACATGTATAGATGCGTGGCCTATGTGCCACACTCCCCACGTCTCCCCAACCATCTGGGACAGCAGGGGAGACCCCCTTGGTCACCCTGCCTGCTGGCTTCAGACTGCGGTGCCTAAGGCCCTGGGGTGCCCTCTCCCTAGTACAAAAACTCCTCCCTTAGAGAACACCTCTGCATTTTATGTGAAGGACTGCAAAATCCATCATCAGAATCCATCATCCCTCGCCTCCAAGGCCTTCCACCACTGTAACTAATTATTTGTGTTGTAAACTCCCATGTGGAAACAATCTACAGGATTTCTCATCAGACCTGGCCGGCAGGCTGGCAGCTCACACACCCGCCCGTAGACTGGAGCAAGCCAGCCTCCCCCTTTTAAACAAACACATTAAGTTAATAATAACACCGACAGAGTTTGACAGCCACGTTTACTAATTAATTCTCATTTGTTCCTTCTGTTAGGAAGGGGGTTAGGACTTGCCTGATTTACTGACAGGCTAAGGCTCTAAACGGATTTCTCTTAAGGTGGCACCAAAAAGTTTAGCCTGGAGCCTAGTAAGCCTTCCCCATTCCCCTACCCCTAGGGTGATTCACTTTACCTAAGCTCCCCAGGGCAGTGTCTGGGATAGAGAAGATCCCAGAATCTCCTTCTGCCCACTCCAGGTGGTGACCAGTCCCTGCCCTTTGACAGAGGTGTAGGCGGCTCCTCACAGCACCCTCTTTATTGACCTGGCCCTGCGGATACAGGTGGGGACCTCTGCCTTCGAATCATTCCATTCTCACAACCCTCCTCCGGGAGAGTTAATCCGCATCTCCCAGAAGGGTAGTAACTATAGCTGAGAAGTCAAATGGCTCATCAAGATCAGAGGGCTCAGAAGCAGAAGGCCACAAGCCCATTGTTTGCAGCCTTCCCCCTCTTTACCTGGGGATGACTGGTTAGGAAATTTGTTCCAGGTGACGTAATAGCCAGCTTCAGGAAAATAGAAGTCTCCATGCCCAGCCTTGGGCTCTGACCACAGAACCCGCTCTCTCCTCACACCTATCTAGCAAGGCCTTTGAGCTGTGGGCGTTAAGGAGCTGACCTATTTGTGGGCTTCAGTGGAAGGAGGGTGGATCCTTCTGGGAACCTGCTTCTACTCTGCAACTTCTATTCCCTTAATCCAAATAAGTTCATCCAAAGAATGCTATTGCCTAGGCTGGACAGCTCTGGAATGATGTCATCAGCCATGCCATTGAGTCTGTGCTTGGGGGACCTGCATCCCACGCTATTTTCAGTTCATGTATTCCAAGATTAGGACAGCTCGTTGGGATGTTCTCTGTCCACATATCTTAAACTCGTGTCCTCGCTTCTCTCCCTTCTATTTCACTTATTGAGCATTTTCTACGCACCAAATGTTCTACTAGGACCATCCATTAACATTGTAGATTATGTTTTGCTCATGCAACAACCCTACAAAGCATGTACTGTTCTTTTAGTGCTGGTTTTACAGATGGGGAAACAAAGGCACAGAGAGCTTTCATTCCTCCTGAGGATTATGTGGCTGGTGCGCAGCAGAAACGCAATCTGCCTTCAGACTCTGAGTTTAAGGCTCTTGTCTCCAGCTGCTAGGAGGCACCTTTCATAAGCCCTCTAGCTCTTACCCGCCCACTGCAGAGGGTGCTGAACTCTCGGGGCTAATGGCCCCACAGTCACATTTTTTTCAACGAGTAATGGCCTGTACAGCTGGTGACAGCATGCGTCATTTCCCGAGAATACTCAGGGGCCCACATGCAGAAACTGACACCCCCACCTCTACCCTGGCTCCTGGGCAAGGGGCATCAGCTGACTCTGAGAGCTGAGAGCACCAGGTTTCTGAGATTGTACTAAAAAAAGAAGAAGAAAAGGAAGTTCACTTGGCTTCCTGCTCAGTCTGGGCCTGGCTAACCACGTCCCGCCTGGGATCAGCATGGTGGCCAGGACTTCATGAGTAATAAATAACACCATGGGGGCTCTTCTTGAACCTTAGACCCCCATAACCAACAAGAGCAGCTGGTGTTTTTTGAGGGCCTTCCTAAAGACCCACAGCTCTGTGATAGACAAGACCTCATGCATCCCCGTTAAGTCCTCTTGAGCCAGGGGGAGAGGGTGGCCAAAGGAACCCTCTTCCTTATTTTAAAGATGGAGACACTGAATCACAGGGGAGACAGGGCTTGCCAGAGTGAGTAGCAAGGACTGAAATCGGCTACATTATCTGCCAGGATACGCAAGACCTCTCCACTCCTCACTCCTCCATGAAAGAAAGAATACATTTCTAGGTCTCCCAGAGCAGCTGGACTGGAGCTGGCTCCACAGCAATCGTTTGAAGAAAAAGCAGTGGCCCTCATGGGAAGGAGCCCGATGGCCAGAGTGAGCACAGTGTGGGCATGACCTGCAGGCCCGGCTGCGTCCCCTCCGTGACTGCCTGCACTGAGGTGACACAGCAGGCTGCCCTGCACTGGACTGGACACAGCTGGTGGCCTGTGGACTCTGCCTTTCCCCCATGCTGACTTCCAAACACAAGATAGCAAAGACACTGTTTGGCCGGAGAGCCTAGTGTTAACCCCATGCTAGCTATGGCAAGGCCCCGCTGGGGGGTTTCCCACCTGAGGCAGGGAAGCTCCACCGAGCAGAGAGCTTGCCAGGTGAGCCTGCCAGGTGAGAAGGCTCATCTCCCTGAGCAGGGGTGTAACTGACTCCAGCCTCCTCTGAGGGTCTCCCGAGGTAGGACCTCTCCCCAGGTAGGCCCTAGGAACCTCTTTGGAGACTGCCCAGATAGATGGGCAAGGTCCTGACAAGTTAGCCAGGCATCTTGATTCCCTCTTCCCTAGCCCCAGCTCCTCACTTCCAGGCCCTCTCCCTGACCCTTCCTCTCCCCTGGCTTCTATCACCCCCAGCTCACCCACAGGGTCCCCTAATTCAGACCCACGCAGGCAGGCCCGGAGGCCTCACTCCCTGACAGTCTCTCCCCGCCCAGGCCTGTGACGGGGTTCCGCAAAGAATGGACCCTAAAGAACCACCCCTCCGCATTTTACAGATGAAGAAACCATGACCCAGCCAGACCAAGTGACAGATCCAGGGCTACCGTTTGGTAATGGCAGAGACGGACTGCTTTGCAGGTACTCCTGAAATGTTTGCTCCACCAGCCTGCACACTGAAAACAAATCAAGGTAATTGCAATGGCAGATGGGGGTGGGTGGAAAACAAGTTTTATCCACTTTCAGATGAGCAAACGAATGCCCAGAGAGGTAAGAGGGCCTTCCCAAGGCCCCACGTTCACACTGTTTGTTAGTGTGATCTCTTAGATACAGACTAAATGGAGAGGCCCCTAATCCTGTTGGTGACAGCTGATGCGCCGCCAGCATGATTTTGCAACCTCACTTAGTCGCCCATTAACAAGCAGCGCTGAAAATCCTTCCACAGGGGCTGCCTTAAGTCCCTCCCATCTGCAGGATGCTGTTACTCCTCGGAGGGGCACTGCCCCCAGGAGAACTTCTCTGCACGGAGACTCAGTGCCCAAGTCAGAAAAGAAGCTGATGCATCTGAAAACGAAAGAGGGTCAGGTAGTCTATTTTAACATTTTTTTAAATGCGGGAGTTTCTAAATCATTCTAGTACCCAAATCACTAGTTGCCTGGAAAATGCCTACTGATCCTTCAGTTGCAGATCCCTTGGTACTAGAAGGCCAGGTTTGTGTCCCAGCTCAGTAGCT
Source organism: Sapajus apella (assembly GCF_009761245.1). Taxonomy (NCBI): domain Eukaryota; kingdom Metazoa; phylum Chordata; class Mammalia; order Primates; family Cebidae; genus Sapajus; species Sapajus apella. Next base: position 4,335,917 of record NW_022436999.1, on the reverse strand, counting down.
GTATGCCTGTGATCAAGTTTCTTAGTCCCTCTGAACCTGCATTTTCTCATTTGTCAAATAGGAATATTACCTCCCTTTCTCTGCCTCTTGGTGAGGTTGAAATTAGAAAATGTATGTAAAAGGATGCTCTGATTTGAAAATGTTCTGAAGACATAAGTGATGACTTGTTATGAATACAATATTCTCCTTTCTCTATTTGAGAAAGGGCTTTTGTTGGCTGGGGGTAGTGGGGGCTAGGTAACTTAGCTAGGTTGCTCCCACCAGCCTGATTTAATGAACTCTCTTAATCACCACAGCTTCTCTCTCCTTGTGCCTGGCTCTTTCTGAGCTTTCTGAACTTTGCAATCACCGGCTCACCCCACCCACACGCCCCGTGGTCCTTCTCCCCAACAGTTACCAGCCCACCCTGGCGGTAAACAGGTAGAACCCACAGGGCTCCCAGGAAATGGCTTCATCCTTGCCTTCTCCCACTCCCAGGTCCCCTCCGACCCTGGGGAAGTTCACACGGCCCCTCCGTTCCCCGTAGTGGTGTCAGCAAAGTAAACTGGAAGCTGGTTGACCCCCCAGTCTTCAAAGTAGGCCAGAGCCCCAGTGGTCTCAGGTGAACTCCAGGGCTTGCCATGGAAAGGGGGAGGGGGGCTGGGGCCAGTCTGGTGGTACCAACCATCCTCTGAACCCCACACTGAATCAGAGAGCTGGCAGTTATGAATCCTCTATTCTATGTTGGGCACTTTGCCCATATTAGAACTACTTTTCATAGCCCATGGAGAGGGCTAGTATCCTTAACAGGTGAGGAGAAACAGGTTCCGAGGTGCTGAGAAACGTAACCACAGTCACACAAGACTTAAGGTTGGAACAGGAATACAATCCAGGGTTCTCACCTCCGGGCATGGGCATGGGCGTGGATCCCACACCCACAGTCATTTCCTGAGTCTATATATAGAGCAGCTTTACTGGAGTAGATCAAAAGAAAAGAAAGCATACAATTCCCTAGACTTGTGGATTTTTTAAATTATGATCTCAAAATAAGTACCGGAAGTGAATATTAAGAATAGTTGCTGTTAAGGTAGATATCTTTAATATTATCGCGTTACTTTCTCAAAAAAGATTCCGAACCATTTCCTTTTTTCAAAGTGAACAGCTGATGTATATAAACACTAGCCACTAATATTAATTGACCACTCATGATGCACAAAGCTTTCTATGGGAATGCTCTCATTTAATCTGCCAACAGCCTATAAGTACTACTATTATCTGTTTTACAGATGAGGAAAGGGAGGTGTAAAGATATGGAGAGTTTTGCCCCAGGTCTCTGAGTTAGAGACTTTCAGCCCCAGCAGTCTGCTGTTAGAGCCTGTGCCCTGACCCATTAAACTTAATATTCCCAGCTGTGGGATTTCCTGGACCAAGGTACAGAGCCTAACCCAATGAAGGTACCTACTGTGTGCTAGTGCCAGAGACTCAATACGCCTCAGTAACTATTGAGTGGAACGGAGTGAAGGAAGGAATGAGTAGGGGGAAACAGATGACTTGCTGGGGGTCTTGGAAGTGACGCACACACTTGGAAGTGGGGCCGAGGGAGGGGGTTGGCCTTAAGCAAGGAGCTCTGAATCCTTCTCACTGCCACCGATGAGGGCGCAATGGGGATGGGGGCAGACGCAGACAGCTCCAAGGGAGTCAAGCCCTCCCTGGACAAGCTCTAGCACAGCCTCAACCCTCATCCCTCCCATCCCGCCTCGGAGATGCTGACCTCCCAGGACAATAGCTCCGGGCTCGTGTCATCTCCAACCAACCAGCGGGGGCTGGGAAACCAGATGCACCTGCCACAGGTGGGGCTGGGACCAAGAGGACACCCATGGGAGTTTCAACACAGAAGGCAGCCAGATGAGGTTAGCAAGCTTCTGCTCCAGGAGTTACCATCTAAGAATACCTCAAGAAGGACTGTGGCTCCCACTTTCCTGCAGAGGAAAGTCTCCTGGAGTCCTCCCACCTCCCATCTCCACCAGTCTGCCCATTCTTCTCCTCCCTCCAAGTCCCCTTTCTGCCTTCCACCCCTACCCCAACCATGACCTAGCCTCTGCCCACCTCTGCTCCCTTCCTCCTCAGGGTCCCACTAAACACTACCACTTTGTTTTTCCCCCAAACACCCCATCTCTTTTGCTTCCAAAATGCTTTGCTTTCACCTGCAGTGTTTTCTCTGCATGGGATGCTCTTTCTCCATCTCTGCGTGGGATGCTCTTTCTCCATCTCTGCATGGGACGCTCTTTCTCTATGTGTCTCTTGCGACTCTACTCAATCCTGCTTGTCTGTCAATCCTCTGGGGTTTTTTTTTGCAGGGGGAGCAGAGTTTCACTCTTGATGCCCAGGCTAGAGTGCAGTGGTGTGATCCCAGCTCACTGCAGCCTCTGCCTCCCGGGTTCAAGCAGAATTCTTCTGCCTCAGCCTCCCAAGTAGCTGGGATTACAGGCACCCACCACCACGCCTGGCTAATATTTGTATTTTTAGTCAAGGTGAAACCTCTATAAGGTTTCCCCATGTTGGCCAGGCTGGTCTCGAACTCCTGACCTCAAGTGATCCACCCGCCTCAGGATTCCAAAGTGCTGGGATGACAGGCATGAGCCACTGCAGGTGGCCCAATCCTCTATTTAGATGTCATCCCTCCAAAACGTCTTTCCCAACCACCTGAGAGATTGAATCCCTTGCCACATTTCAGAGCATATGCTCCCTTGGCCATGATGTTTAGACTCACTTACCTGCTTTTACTGTCCACTGGGGCATAGACTGTGTCTCTTTGGTTCATGAGTCAATCCCTATTCCCTAGCACAGGACCTGGCACGTGGCCCTGGCTCTTCCACAGCTTCAAGGCCCTCAGACACAGCACAAGTCTGACCCAATTTGTTGCAGGGAGGCTGAGGAACAGAGTGCAGGGGATTCTTTAATTCTCTTGAGTATATGACTAGAAGGCTCTGTCAGAACTAGAAATCCTTTGTCAGATGCCCAGAGCCCCAGAGGCTAAGTGAGAGACAGAGTTGCCACGTCCATTGCTTTTTAGGTAAAAGTTCCCCCGACTCCAAGTGTGGAAAGCCTTGCATTTCAGCTCAAGCCTCCACTCAGCCAGCTTCTTGCAGGAAATCTGGGGGTGGGGATGGGGTGGGAGGTAGGGGAAAGATCAATAAGCCAAGTGGGTCTTGGCCAGCTGAAAGTAAGTTTTGGTCCAGAAACCCACACTGCCCTCCGCCCACATAGCTCCTCCACCCCCACCCCCACCCCCAGGGACCAGCTGGCAAGAACCTAAGCTTGTATAAACAAGGCCACAGGAAAGCAAGCCCCTTATCTGTTATCAGTTATTTCTCCAGCTCAGCCCCTTGGCTGGAACAGCAGCCGGGAGGTGGGAGCTGGCCAGACTCCTCCCCCTTCTCCTTTATCTTTCCTCCCTAGCCAGCTTCTCCTCCCCAGGAGGTGGCTCGGGCTCCCTGGGTCACTGCTTCCCGCCAGCTGGAGAAGGGAGGCAGCAGCTATCTTAACAAACCAAGTCAAGGCCGAGTCTCTGATTGTCTGTACTGGGGAGGCTCCCTCCTCCATCCTTCCCTCCCTGGCTCCCCTGGGATGGGGTCACAGATGCGTTTATCTTGTTGGAGGAGGTGGGTAGGGACGGTGAGCTGCAGTCGGTAAGTCAGTTGAAGGGTGCATAGTGCCCACTGGGGTCCTATACTTTAGCTTGGACATCTAGGACAGGAGGGCTGCATTTTGGTCCTCGATGTTCAGCTCTTTAGTTGGAACAAGATGTGTGAGAGTTCATTAGGTGCAAGGTCTCTTCCTGCTCAAAAATTCTGTGATGACCAGATAGAAGGCTACAGGGGAAAGCTATTGGCTGCGTGAGTCTGACTGTCTGACTCGTCTCCACTTAGGACTTCTGATTACATAAGCCTGGTACGACCCAGAAAGACGGGGCAGCCGCCTAATACTCCCCAGAATGTCACGTTGCATGTACCAGAGGCATTCCAGCCTGAAGGAGACCTGTGAGTCAAAGACATCAGTTTTTAAAAAATGAAAATATTTGAGCCACATCCCTAAGAAAGTGGATTTCTGTACTTCTCAGATCAACTGAACCGTGAAGATGGCGGGAGAGGGGAGCCTCACCCAGCCTCACCCAACCACATGTGCTTCCCTTCTCCCACCGTATTTAGGAGGTCCTTGGAGAAGGTCAAACAGGCAGAGTGGACTCCACTGTCACTGTCCCAAAGGAACACAAATGAGGGTACCAAGGGGGTGGAGTACCTGGGATTTACAACAATACAGCAAGATTCAAAACCTGGCCCAGGCCTGGCGAGGTGGCTCATGACCATAATCCCAGCACTTTGGGAGGCCAAAGCCAGCGAATTGCCTGAAGTCAGGAATTCAAGACCAGCCTGGCCAACATGGTGAAACCCCGTCTCTACTAAAAATACAAAAATTAGCCAGGCGTGCTGGTGGGCGCCTGTAATCCCAGCTATTCTTTTCAAGACTTTTCCCTTGTGAAGCTTATATTGTATTTTGGGTTTTTTTGTTTGTTTTGTTTTGTTTGAGAGACGGTCTTGCTCGGTCGCCCAGGTTGGAGTGCAGTGCTTTGATCAGATCGTAGTTCACTGTAGCCTCCACTTACTGGGCTCAAGTGATCCTCCCACCTCAGCCTCCTGAGTAGCTGAGACTATAGTCATGTACCACCATGCCTAGCTAATTTTTTAAAAAATGTTTTGTAGAGACAGGGTCTCATTATGTTTTCCAGGCTAGTCTCTAATTCCTGGCTCAAGCAATCTTCCCAACTCAGCTTCCCAAAGTGTTAGGTTTACAGGCGTGAGCCACCATGCCCAGCCATTATATTTTATTCTTATATTTGTTTATAACTCCATCTCAAGACAATTGTTCACCAGCTGAATTTTGAGGTCCCTGTATCTCCCAAGAATTTAGGACCCCCTAGCCTAAAGCAGGGCTGACTTAAGGACCCTTTGTGTGGTATACCTTACTACTGGGTGAAGGTGAACATTACACTTCCCTGCCCCAGGAGAGTTTAGGTTTGGCCATATGTCTTGCTTTGGCCAATGAAATATGAGCAGCAATGACAGGCGTCACTTCTAGACAGAAGTTTTAAGAATTAGTGAGTAATTCCGTATGTCAATCTTTTTTCCCTCTGCTGTGAAACCATGAGTGTCCCAGATCCAGGAGTCCCAGTGTCACTCCATCAGCCCAGGAGTGAAATCAACAGAGCAGTCTATGGCCAACTCGCAGTGGACATGTATTAGAAATGAAAAATAGCCAGGCGCGGTGGCTCACACCTGTAATCCCAGCACTTTGGGAGGCCGAGGCGGGCTGATCACGAGGTCAAGAGATCGAGACCATCCCGGCCATGGTGAAACCCCGTCTCTACTAAAAATACAAAAATTAGCCGGGCGTGATGGCATGCGCCTGTGGTCCCAGCTACTCAGGAGGCTGAGGCGGAAGAATCGCTTGAACCCAGGAGGCGGAGGTTGAAGTGAGACGAGATTGTGTCACTACACTCCAGCCTGGGCGACAGAGCAAGACTCCATCTCAAAAAAAAAAAAAAAAGAAATGAAAAATAACCTTTCTCGCTGGACACAATGGCTCACGCCTGTAATCCTAGCACTTTGGGAGGCTGAGGCAGGTGGATCACCTGAAATCAGGAGTTCGAGACCAGCCTGTGAAACCCTGTCCCTATTAAAAATACATAATTAGCCAGGTGTGGTGGCACATGCCTATAATCCCAGCTAACTCGGTAGGCTAAGCTGGAGAATCGCTTGAACCCTGGAGGTGGAGGTTGTGGTAAGCTGAGATCATGCCATTGCACTCCAGCCTGGGCAACAAGAGTGAACCTATACATCAAAAAAAAAAAAGGAAAAAGAAAAATAACCTTTCTTATTGTAAGCCACAAGATTTTGCGATTGTTATCACAGTAAAACCATACACACCTTGATGATTTTGTACACTAGATGTGTTCAATAAAGTTGATTAGACAGGTTGTTCCCTACTGACTTTTTTTGTTGTTGTTAGATAGGGCCTTGCTCCATGGCCCAGGCTGGAGAGCAATGGCACAGTCCCAGCTCACTGCAGTCTCAACCTCCTGGGCTTAAGCCATCTGCCCACCTCAGCTTTTCAAGTAGCTGGGACCACAGGTGCACACCACCATGCCCAGCTAATTTTTTATATTTTTTTGGAGAGATGAGGTTTCACTATGTTGCCCAGGCTGGTCTCAAACTCCTGAGCTCAGGCAATCTGCCTGTCTCAGCCTCACAAAGTACTGAGATTACAGGTGTGAGCCACCGCGCCTGGCCTCCCTACTGATTTTTCACTGGGAAATGATCAACTGATTCCAGCAAATGACACTAAACCCTCCGTAGACTACATGTAGCTTCATTTGTTATATTCACAGCTCCCCCACATTGTTCTTCCTGAGACTCCTAAAGGACCAGTCTTTCTCAGTCCGGGTGGTAATGTTCCATTTTTTTAATTGGTGGGACCATCAAATTCACTGTTAAGTATCCTAGCCTGAACATTCGAAGCGAGTCGACCGGTTGTATCGAGGATAGACACATCCTCATGCTCTTCCCCGACTTTGAATTCAAAGCGTTCTGTATTGGCCCTCTTTGTCCCATGGCCACATGGCAGCACCCTCCGCTGCTGCCAACTGTCCTGCTCTTTACTGCTTCTCCCTGCTTTTTTGCCAAAAGTATTTGCCTTTGGGGCTGCTGCACACCTTTCCTCTCTGTTACTTCCTGGCCAGCCTGGGGCACGTTGCCGATGTTGGTCGAAGTTTCTGGTTTGGAGAGATGGTATGCTTATAGAGAAATATTGAGTGTTGGCTGGGCACAGTGACTCACACTTGTAATTCCAGCACTTTGGGAGGCCCAGGCAGGTGGATCCCCTGAGGTCAAGAGTTCGAGACCAGCCTGGCCAACATGGCGAAACCCCGTCTCTACTAAAAATTCAAAAAAAATTAGCCAGGCATGGTGGTGGTTGCCTGTAATCCCAGCGACTCAGGAGGCTGAGGTAAGAGAATTGCTAGAACCCTGGGGACAGAGGTTACAATGAGCCGAGATTGTGCCACTGCACTGTAGCCTGGGCAACAAAGTGAGACTCCATCTCAAAAAAAAAAAAAAAAAGGAAGAAATATTGAGTGTTTATCCAGGCAGCGATGGAGACTGGACTGCCATCTGTGCCATTTGGCAGGAAGGAGGCTGAGACCTGAGTCAATGTGGGAGACGTTCACCGACCTTTGCCTCACATGGCAGACGGACCCGCAAAGCAAGACAGAAAGCCAGGGTGGAGGCAGCAAGTAGGGCACAGGAGGAAAGAAACGGGTTATTGTGATGCCAACAAAGTGCCAGGACCTCTGGTCCATCCCCTTCCTAGCCCAGAGCTCCTCCCTTCTAAGAGACACAGGAAGGGAAGTTCTATTTTCCTTGCCTTCTCGGAAACCCAGGTAAGCCAGGTATGGGTACACGTGTCTGAGAAGGAGAGGGGCACAGGACCAAGGAGAGGAAGGGGGCTGCAGGGAGGAGCGCCCTTCCGGAGCCTTAGCCTCTCCTCTCACTCTGCTTCAAGGCACACAGCAGCAGATCCAGGTACAAGTTCTCAGTCCTGGAAAGGGGGAAGAGAGAGACAAAGGGTCAAGGTTAAGGCCTTGGGAGTGCATGTAGGTGGAGACAACTGAAATTCCTCAGCCCTCTCCCTTTTCACGAGCTGACAAATGTGAAAGCCCTTTGTAAACTGTGAAACATCACTGAAATGTAAAGTAGTGCTGTGGTTGTTGTGGTGATGATGATGACGATGACGATGATGATGATTTACTCTCTCTTTTGCCCCAGGATTCTGCCCAGGTTCTCACCTGATGTAATTCCATGAGAGTCTCAGAGTGACCCTGGCACGTAGCATGAGTCAGCCCCAGAGCTCGATTTCTCTTAGGGGTACAGGGCCTGGTCACGTCTCCCAGCTTGCAGGGAGCTCTGTGTTCTGTGGCATTTTGGGTGCCCTGTCTCCCCCTGCCCTCCTGGCCAGGAACTCATCCTCTGGTTCCACCCACCCAAGCCCCCATCTCTCCCGAAGCCACATCCCATTCACACTTCCCCTGCACCCCCTCCCATCCAGCTGGAGTTAGCAGAGGCCTGCCTGGTCTGAACCCCTCGCTGATACAAAGGCTGGGGCACCTGGAGGGCTCTAGGGCTGGCTCTCAGCTCTGGAGAAAGCCAATGGTCTCCCTTGCCCAATACCTTCATGCCCAGCCCTTTCTCCCCAGGTTACTACAGTCCCCTGGCTGCCGCAGCACGGAGCCCCACTGCCCTGTCCCCACTGTGGAGCCTGCCTGAGGCAGCACCCCAAATTCCAGGCCTTTCATGGCTTCTTCAGCACCTCCCAGTCCAGTGACCCATCCTCCCAAGCTCTGCTTTCCTCTTAGAAGTCATCACCCAGTTACTGTAAGGCCTCAGCAGATGCTTAGGAAGCACCCGGCACTGTGGTAGGTGATAGGGGGTATCAGTTTGGACAGGTTCTCACCTTCAGGGGAGTTAGAGAACTAAAATGAGTACCTGGAAGAAGAAACACATTCAAGGAGCCAAGGCCCTGAGCAGCGCTCTGTGTTCAATGGAGTTCAAGGAGTTTGGAGTTCTATGGAGTCCAGAAGTGGGACCCACTGCTTCATGGAAGACGAGCTTTGTCTGTGCAGAGAGGACGGGCTCGACCTTGCTGCCCTAAGACATTCCAGAGAGATGAAGCTCTATCCTGCTTGGCGAAGGCCTCCAGGGCTGGCGGCTTGCTGCAGCCGGAACAATCCAGGCAAGTGGCTTCCCCCTTTGGCCTCTGTCAGACACAGTGTGTGCACTGTGGCCTGAGCGCCTGCTTGCTGCCAGAAGATGGAGAACAGCTGGTCACCAGCCTCACTGCAACCACCCTGAGTAGACCAGAAAGAACTGCCGCTGCTGAGAGACAAGAAAACCAGTCAAGAGGGGCCTTTCGAGAAAGGGCTGAGCAGGCAACAGGCACGAGGCACCCACTACCAGCCGCTGGTCTCTGACTTCCAGACATGTAGTTAGCTACCAATACAACAAGGGAACAGGTGGGAGACATCTGAGGCTCTGCGAGAGACAAGAAAATCCCAACTTTTCTGTGTAGTGGGGATGGCCCAGGTTGCGAGAGGAGGTGGCCTCACAATCCCAGCGACAGGGAGCATGACCAAGGCCAGTTCCTCTCCCACCCTGTCCTCTCTCCCTAAAAGGATCTCATTGAGCATCTATGCCCCGCTCTCTGCATGTCCACAGCACACCTCATCAGTGTGAGACTAGGGGTGCTGTGGCAAGTCAGGGCTCCGGCTTGGCTTCAGGGTCCCATGGAGACAGGTCCAGCCGTGCTTCAGCCCTGGCCTCAAGCTGTGGCAGGGAGAGACGCAGTCCAGGGGCAGGGACGGGAAGAGCTGCCGGACACTCAGGCGTCATCACCACAGCAGAAGGCAAGCTCCAGCCCTGCCCCCCACCTCCACTTCGCTAAAACAAGCCAGAGAAGAACCGCAGGCCTTCCCGGAGGACCGTCACCTGCCAGCCTCTCTAGCAGGCCTGAACAGAGAGGCCCCTCCCTGTCTACCTACCACTCTCCTCGCTCCGTAACTTCTTCTACCTCGGTTTCTCAGCATTTGCTTGCCTGTGTAATCATTTCACCTTTCATGCCTGTTAGTGCTGTTTCTGAGAGATAAGGGACTGGGTCATAGTCATAGCTGCACCCCTGGGAATATCCACGGACACATAGTAAGTCTCAGGAAATGCTTGCTCCGAGAGTGCCTGGGCCAGGCAAGTTAGAACACACCCCTGTGCTCCCGGCTCATTCCCCACGCTGCTGCCAAAGCACCAGATCCTTCCACCATCACCTTTTCTCTGTTTCCCTGCCTCTCTGCACTGAGTTCTAGAGACAGGACCCCTGTCCACCCACAGTGGAATCCTCCTTGCCTAGGACTGTGGCTGGCACATAACTGCTATTGGTATTCATTCATTTAATGTGTATTCCACGCCTTCCATTATGTATGTCTTAGAATGCTTTCTACACAATGTCTTTGATTTTTCAACCACAACTCCGTAAGAGTCCATAAGGTGAGTATTCTCCTGTTTTACAGCTGGAAAACTGAGGCAAGGAGAAGTTAAATGCCTTGACAGAGGCCACCCAGTGTATAAGAGGCAGAGGCAAGATTCAAACCCAGGCCTCTCAGGTACCCAAAGCCAAGCTCTCTCTTATAGACCGGCTGCTTCTCCAGCCTCAGGGTAAAAGCTCCTCTCATCCAGACATTCAGCCTTGGGCTACAGTGTGTGTCACCTCAGGGGAAAGTCCGTTTCTCCTGGAAGCCAGAGAGAGGTCTCAGGGCGATCCAGCCTGGAGCTTTCTGTCACCCATGTTGGGTGCATGGGAAGCGAGTGTTTTTCTTCCTTGCAGCCTTGGTGGCAGTTTCCTACAGTATATCCGCACTGGAGAATGACAGGAAGAAGGCGCTTCCGGCTGGCCCAGGGAGGAGCCTGCCTGCCTCTGCCTGCCCTACAGAGAAGGGATTTTTATTTTTTTTCTTTTTGCTCCAAAGTAGCAGCCATTCTGCCTTGCCCTTGGACAGGGAACTCGGGAGAATTAGGAAATGATGAGTTTGGAGTAGTTATTACATTTGCTTTTAATACAATTGATTAAGTTGATATAATTTTGTATTTAACAATGGCTGTGTTTAACCACTGATTTCCAAAATGCCTGAAAATTGAGCGATCAGCGGTCATGAACCAATATTACATAGGACCAATTACTTCTCAGGGCTGTTGTAAATCCAAATACGATAATGTCAGTGTCCACAGCAGGTTGGTGGAAGCAGCTGTGTGACCTTGGGCAAGCTTCTTAACCAGTATAAATGGTTTTGCACGTCTGTAAAATGGGACTATTGTGAAGGTGATAGGGTGTCTATAGGTAAAGAGCCCAGCCAGGGTAGGCGGGGTGGGGTGGCTCATGCCTGTAATCCCAGCACTTTGGGAGATCAAGGTGGGTGAATCACTTGGGCCCAGGAGTTTGAGACCAGCCTTGGCAACACAGGGAGACCCTGTCTCTAAAAAAATAATAAAATAAAATGAAAAAGAACCTAGCTAGGGTGGGACGAGGGGGACAATGGCACTCACAACAGACCAGGCACTCAGTCTCAGGGTCAGCAGCTGAACGCCTCCTTAAATTTTATACACTAGGCCCCTCACTTGCCTGACACTTGTCTGAGCTCCACTCTTGGCACATAGTAGGTACGTGCTATTATTTACTACAGGAGCTTCAAGGAGGGTGTAACCTAACTGTGACATAAAGATGAGGAAAGTTATCTATCAACACATGAGAAAAACCCCAGTGCAGTACATTATCCCGGGGCATATGGCAGATACCCAGTGAGCCTTTCAGGTAATGAGGGTCGTATTTCAGCAATAACCCCCACTGCTTGCCGAGGAGACATCTCTAGAAGATTCAGGGCTGTCCCTGGAAACACCTGCAGCAAGCAATAATTTCTTTGCATTATTTTGAAAGATAAAAAATACTAATCTTCAAAATGTACTTTCTGCTGCATAGTAGCTAGATATCCACTGTAAGATTGTTCTCCCCTAACAACGCTTCTAGTGAAATTGACAGTGGGGAAAGCTGGGCCTGTTGACTCTGTGGCTTCCCTAGTTTCCTGACACAACACTGGGCACCTACCGCCCAGAGTCAGTGGTTGAGGGAGAGGAAGATGCTAAGACGCTGGCCCTGTGTGGGGAGGGGAGGGGAGGGCCATATGGGCTGGAGGAGGTGAGATTTCACTCTCTGAGGATGTACAGAAGGGGAATTGGGGTTGATGCCTTGAGAAGGATGGCTGGAAAATTCTGAAAGTATACAGTTCAAAGGAGACAACTCTCAAATCTCTTCCCTAAATCACTTGCTTTTAATGCGATATTTGGGCAGATTCAGGATTAATGGTGAGGTATTGTGATAAGAGCTTTGGATTTGGAATTAAAAGGCTTAGTTTCTACCCCTTACTACTTCCATAACCTTGAGCAAATCATCTGACCTTCAGAAGCTTCACTTCTCCATTTGTAAAGCGGGGACCATTGTGAGGAACAGACGAAATGAAGGGTTTTCATGTAAATGTTCCCAATGGCAGTGAACTGGTTGACCATTTGAAGATCCCCAGTCAATGGTGCCAAGAGCCAGGAAGAAAACTCCTTTGGCCTCCAAGATGCATCAGGAGCACCGCAGGAGAGGGTCATTCGTGCAGATCAACCTTGCCCAGGAATATTTCAACTCTGCACGCTTAGTTCACATTCAGCTTCCCATGTACTGCTACTGCAAGAACATGTCTGCTTCCTGGGAGGAGGGGCTTCCATTACAATCACTGCAGACTTGAGGTCTGACTGTCAACGATGATCCAAGCCTTTCAGCAAGTCCACACCACCAGGAAGCAAGGGTAGAGGCCAGAGGCTTGAAGCCTTTCTTCACCTAGAAGTCTGGCTCCCAAGCCCGGGAGGATCTCCTCCCTCTGAAGGGGAGCTGGCCTTGGATCTCGTTCCTCCCTACCTTATCTGGTTTTTTAGATCCAGCCTTGGGAGAACCCTTGGACTTGCTCTCTTCTAAGCCTGATGGTGCCGCAGGAACACATTGGGGTTTTACACAGCAGCAGGTTAACTAAGAAAGAGAAGTGAAGTGAAGGAGAAAAGACCAGAGACCTTTGGGAGGCTGGCGGATTCAACTGAACATGAGCTGTGGGGCAGTGGGGAGGTGAGTGACCCAAAGGTGGAAGTATCCCTTGGGCAGCCCAAGGGACAGACCATGGCTGGACATCTCTCTCCCTCCCCATGTCTCCACCGGAGCTGTCACTCCACCCAAGGTAAACAGCAGAGCCATATTGTCCATTGTTTCAAAGCTCTTTTACTTTGCTTTTTGTAAGTGTATTTCTTCCATGTTTTATGTGGGGAGGGAAATTCATACCTCCTGGTGATGCCACCTGCATTTGAAATAGCTGTCATTTTCGTATGCTCGAAAGCAAACTTCCTTTAAGGATTGATAAACCAAGGAAAGTAGTAATATCCTATGTTGTCCACACCTGGTTCTTTCCACAAAAATATCTTTTTTTTAAGGAAAGAAATTCTTATTAGATAAGCAAGTACAAATCTTTTGGAAAAGAATAAACTGCTAAATTCCAGTTACATGTCTTTGACTCAATCTAACTCTCAGATTGGCTCTTTTCAGCAATCCCACCCACGCAGAAGCCTCAATAAGTAGAGGCATAATGTGTTATCTCCCAGAGGTCACTGCTTTCTTAAAGATGATCAAGGCGTGGTAGCGCACACCTGTAATCCCAGCACTTTGAGAGGCCAAGGCGGGCGGATCACTTGAGGTCAGGAGTTCAAGACAACCCTGGCCAACATAGAGAAACCCTGATTCTACTAAAAATACAAAAATTAGCCAGGCATGGTGGCAGATGCGTTGTAATCCCAGCTACTCAGGAGGCTGAGGCAGGAGAATCACTTGAACCTGGGAGGCAGAGGTTGCAGTGAGCTGAGATGGCGCCACTGTGCTCCAGCTTGGGCAACAGAGGAAGATTCCATCTCCAAAAAAAAAAAAAAAAACCCAAAAAAAACCAAAGCGAAAGACGTTTAACAGAAAGCGTCAGTGGAGAAGGTGCTGTAGGACAGAGTTTCCCACACTCCAGCCAACAGCTTCTGACTCCTCCTGTGCCTAAAATAGTAGAATAAACACTGGTTTTGATTGTCCACCAGATCACAAGATGCCTAAGGGCATGCACATGTGGTAGACTGTTTGCAAAAATGACTACAAGTGTTCCTCTTCCTGTATCTATCCTCCTAAATATGACTTTGTAGTTTCTCCCACTGAGAGGTGGAGTCTATTCTTGAATCTGAACTGGCCTTGTGATTTGCTTTGGCCAATGGAATGTAATGGAAGTAATGCGCCAGTTCCAAGTCTAGCTCTCTGGAGCCTTGCCTGCCCACATTCATTCTCTTGGAGTGCTGCTGCCGCCATGAGAACAAGCCCCACCTAGGGCTGGAGGATGAGAGACCACGTGGAGCACCGATAAGTTGTCCCAGCCGAGGCCATCTTAGACCACCCGCCCCAAGCCCACCTGCCAGGTGACTGCAAATATACAAGTAAGCCCAGATGAGGCCAGAAGAACCACCTACCGAAGCCCAGCTCAAATTTCCCACCCACCAAAGTGTGAGCTAAATAAGTGGTTGTCACTTTAAGCATTACATTTTGGGGGGTGGTCTATTATGTGGCAAAAGCTAATGGACACAGGGCAGATACAGCACCTCTGTCAAGGATCTTGGGCTCCAGGTGTGATGCTCAGCCCATATGAAGAGCAGATGCTGTTGGTGGCCCACCACTTCCCTTCACCCTCAGCATTTCAGCGCATGTCCATCCAATTCCAACTGCCAGTCCCTGTACCTATGCCCGTGGGCTGTCTCTAGCCACCCTCACAGAAGGTCAGAAGTGTCAAGTAGCCCCCAACCCAGGACTGAGACAGTTAGTGTATAAATACCCCAGCTCCCTCACCCCTTGGATGTGCTGTCTCTGAAGCATGTGTCCTTCACTGGCTCCCCGATCTTTCCAGCAGCATCAAGTCCAGACACCCAGGGTGATAACTAACTAGATACAAACCCTTTACTAGCTGCCTCTCTTTCTGACTCTCTTTCCCTGTCACCTAGTGGTGCTTCTTGAAATCACCTCTCAAACTACTTCCACTCAAATCCTTATCTTGGGGTTTGCTTCTCAGCAACTAAAACAGATGGGCATCAGAGATGGGGCCACCACTCAAAGCCATTGCTGTCATCAAGCCCCTTACCACTGGGTTTTGCTCCTTCTTCCACCTCAGTCAGGAAGCAGCTGCCCACTAACCCATCCCCACCGCCCCCGGGCACAAGCACCCTGGGACAGCCCAGCATGCAGTCTGCAAGACTACTTCCTCCACCATCTGTCTTTGTAAACAGTTAATGCTTTGTCCTTCACTTTCCAATGCCCAGCTGTCTCATTTCATGCTCTGGAGGATGGAGAAGGAAAAACTTAGAAAAGAGGAAGAACCAGACTTGGAACGAAAAGGTGTGGAGCAATCTGGGCTATCCCCACCTGTCCCTTTCAGCCTACCCAGATCTGGCAAAAGGCCCAACCTAAGCTCCCATCATGATGTGGTACTCAGAGGAGAGAGTTCAGCAAATACAGCCCCAGCCTCCCAGGGATCAGGGGTTGTCTGCCCAGCACATACATTCAAAGATACTGAGTGCCTGTTACCTGCCAAGCACTGCTCTGGGTGCTGGGGGACAGCAAGGAATGAAACAGACCAAAGCCATTGTTCTCATGTAGCTTATGTTCTACTGCAGAGACACAATACACACACACACACACACACACACACACACACACACACTACATGTATGTATCAGCCCAGGCCAGGAGCATCTGTCTTATAGACTCATAGCACAGAGGGAACAAAAGTGAGCATGAATTCTCAGGTCAGGCAGGCCTGCATTCAAAACCCATCTCTGTCCTCAAGTAGCTGTGTGACCTTGGGCATGTTGGTCAACCTCTCTTCACCTGTTTCCTCCTCCGTGAGGCCGGGAATAATAGCAGTACCTACCTCACAGAGATGTTGGAAAGATTAATGAGGTAACACATGGCACATATGAACCCTTACTGCATCTCAACTATTAGGACAATTTTGAGGTGGTGCCTCTGTTATGTCACCTGCCATGTTTCCCGCAGACTCAGCTGGCACAGGAGCCCAGCAGGGAAGGACAGGAGTAAGGATGGGGGGCTCCATGCCTTCAACATGGCCACCCTTTGCTTGCAATGCATGAAAAAATAGGCTTTCCTATTGTCTGTTTTTTTTTTTTTTAAAACACACAACCCTCTTGAGCTTTCATTTTTTCGTATTTTTGACAGAGATATGAGTACAGAGAAAAATATCTCTAACATTGGAGCGGGGGAAGTTCAGGAGGTCCTGGGGACACATATGGAGTAGCGGGGACTGGGGCAAACTGGAGGGCTTCTGCCCACTTTATTAAAAAAAAAAAAAAACAGATACTATTTACATCCACGTGGCTGATGCCAAAATGGGAATATGAGCCCTCTATGGCCAAATACCCCGATTTTCCCAGAGACACCAGAAATCTGAATCATTATTATTTTTAAATCTTTTGATTTTTAAATGTTGGCTCAAAGTATTTAGAAGCATTGTGTAGAGCACAGTCCATTTTAATGGGTCTGTAGGCTGGCTCCACCCCCGGGCAGTGACCTTGAGACCGCTCTCCTTTGTCCTGCCTGCTAGGAGCAGTCTGAGTTCTTCTGATGCAGGAACACCAAGATACACAACTCCAGGGAGTGATATTTACATTTAATTCCTTGAGTCTTTGTGACTCAGGGAAGTAAGCAGGGTTCCTCCAACACTCCCAGAGCCAGGCCAATGTGGAGCTGTAAGAGAACTTCTCTCCAGACCAGACGCAGCCCTGGGTCTCCTCTGGCTCCCTGGCATTCAGCGTGTCCCCCAATTAGCAGAATATGACAAGTTGTACTATCCTCTAATTATTTGCTCTCAACTCAGTCTTTTATTGTATACCTATTTGTATGGATTGTACAAATTTGTATGGATTGCATTGTATTGTATCCATTATCTGTACCCACAGGACAAAATCTGATACACCATCTTCATTGCATTAGTACCCAATACCCATCTACATATTGACCGACTCATCACAGAGGTCATTCTGAATTGGTTGCTATTGTGTGTGGCATTTGGGTAATGCTTCAGGACCCAGAAGAGAAGAGCTCTTGCAGGAGCATGCAGAAAGAGGAAAATATATTTCAAAACATAATTTACTTCACAACAAAAAAAATAGCCATCTCCATGCCTTCCGCTTCAACACATCCACCATTCGGCACAATCCTTTGCAAGGGTTGTTTTAATGCTGTTATTAAGAATAGCTTATGGCCGGGCACCGTGGCTCATGCCTGTAATCCCAGCACTTTGGGAGGCTGAGGCAGGTGGATCATGAGGTCAGGAGTTCAAGACCAGCCTGACCAACATGATGAAACCCCGTCTCCATTAAAAAAAAAAATTGAAAGAATAGCTTATTTTACATTTTCTCACCAGTAAAATGGAATCATCCAGGCTTACTAGCTGCCTCCTAGAGAGACCACAGAGAGAAGAAAGAAAGTATTAACTGATCCCATTTATAAAGTATATTTAAAATCAGAGAAAAGTAGGTATGTTGTGGCTGAGTTCACTATTAGGTGGCTAAAACCTATCAGGAAAGAAATCCTCAATTGCTAATGTGTGCCAGGATTGAATCATCTATATTTAACCTGATGATTATTTAATTAAATAGTCAGTTCCCTTGGAGTCTCTCTGTACTCCTTATAATTTGTTATGCAGAATACAATAGTAATTCATTTGCACTTGCATAATATTTACTCTTTGCTTCCCAGGGCTACTCTTTTTTTTAAAATTTCAACAGGAGGCCTAGAACCCCTAATAAAAGAGAGTTGAACAAACAGTCTGAGAACAAAGGAGTGAGTACAAACACAGAGTACTTGAATCACAAGATAGTCCAGCTGGAAGGAGCCTTGAAGATAACTTAATCCAACTCTCTCCTTTTACAAATGAAGCAACTAAGCAACTGAGACCCAAAAAGTTCAGGTGACTCACCCCAGGACAAACAGCCAGCGAGGGCCACATGTCTGATTCCTAATACTCACTCCACTACTCATTAACCTCAGGACACCACGGCTCCTTCAAACACCCACAGTCAGCTTTTGAAGGGCTAATCCCTTAGAATGGTGGGCTTTTAGAAGCTATGATGCCTGCACCAATAGCAAAATCATCTATTCAGTAGGTAAGTGCCTGCTGAGCGCCAGGCATCAGCGTTGACAAGAAATAGAACAGTGAACAGGAGGCCAGGCGCAGTGGCTCACACCTGTAATCCCAGCACTTGGGGAGGTCAAGACAGGTGGATCACTTGAGGTCAGGAGTTCAAGACCAGCCTGGCCAACATAGAGTGAGACTCTGCGTCAGAAAAAAAAAAAAGAAGAAGAATTAACAAGAGCCCAGGTGCCTGCCACACCAGATTTACCTTCAAGCTGGGTAAGATAATGACAGACAAGTCAAGAATTAAATGAACTTAGCACTTTCTGGGAGTAATAAATATTGAAAGATGAAACTAGAATGGTAGATAGAGATTGAGGAGGAGGTGGCTGCTTTGGATAGGATGTCAGAGAATCACTCTGCAATGTCCCCGACCCAGGAGAGGGAGAGTCAAGTGAGGGGATACCTAGCTTTTGTTTGAACATTATTAACAATAGGAAGTCCATCACCTCCAACGGCCAGGTCAGTTTCTTAAAAACATCTTCGCGGGAATAAGCCAAAATCTGCCTCCTGTGACCTCAAACTTCAGTAAGTCATTCTCGAGCGTCACAGAAACCAGTCAGCTGATAGACGTTAAGCAGCAAATGCAAAGCGCATCCTAAATGAAGACAGTTGTTGCAATGTTTCAGTTTGAAATAACGTGTTTGGGAAAATACAACATACCAAGAGAATGACTTACATGTTCTCATTCAGCCTACAGTTCATAAAAGTGTTTAACACCACCACTTCAAAGGATGTTCAGACAGCCAGCTTCTAGAGTCCCCAACCCGTCTGTGTGAGTCACCTGACATCAGTGGCAGAACACACCAACTCCCCTTCCGTCTGTAACTTGAGTTGGGGTTTTATGGCATCAATACTACCAGTTCCGTTGCCCTGTCATTCGGCATGGCAAAGGAAATTTGGCTCTGTGCATTTTGCTTTCTAGGATATTCATGGAATCATGGAGCAAACTACTCTTTGGCCCCACCCCCTACTCCACAGAGAAGAAAATGGAAGCCTGGAAATAGGAAGTGACTATCAAGGTTCATCAGCAAATGATGGCCAGGGTGGAACTTGTTCCCTTCAGCCTCCAAACTGGAGGTAGCTGCAGCATTGCGTAACCCCAGGTTTGCTTGTATGTGGGGATGAACTTCCAAGCCTCCAGGGATATTTAGTGCATACTTAGGAAGAGAAAGCTCAGCTCCCTAATCCCCTTTCATGTGACCTAGCACTCCAGAAATCTTCCCAGAATGTCCGACCACACGCCGCCAAAGGGGTTTCCCTTCGAGTGCAGGCACATTGGGTTGCAGGTGTCATCTATTGGGTGGGAAGATGCAGCTCCTGCTCTAAACCAACCCAAAAGCTACAGGATGCACAGAGAGAAGCAGGGGTCAGGGACAACACCAAAGCCGACACTTGCAGCTTTTACCCAAGTCTAATAGTCTGACTGAACCAACTGCCTGGCTGCCCCTAATGCCTCAGAGCCCTCTAGGCTGCCTCAGTAAAATGGTTAGTAACAAAGGAAGAAAAACTCCTTAGGAGACAGGCCTTCCTGAGCCAATGAAGGAAGCCTCAGAGCCCTGCCTCCTTGCGGGGGGCGGGGCAGGGAAGGATCTGAGCACTGGCTGTGCTGATCTGGCCATGCCTCCTTTATCCTCCTTTGCTGGCTTCTGCTGCTGGCTGGAGCTCTGAGAATCCACCATTTCCCCCTTCTGACCCTTAATTCTTCATTGAATGGAAAGAAACTGCTAGAATGCAGTTTAATCATAATGGACAGTATCTCCCCGAAAACAAGGCACCAAAAGAAGGAACACCAATGCCAGCCGCCATCCTGGTGCCTTCTAGAGCCGGCCCCAAGGTCACAAGTTTCAAGTGGACTATAAAGCTGGTAACTGATTAGAAAGTAATCAGCTTAGCCCTTAGAAGGCTCCCTCTTGATCACACATCACACCCGTCAGAGTGATAAAATATGGTTTCCTCCAACCCTAACCTCCAACCCAGCACCGTTGAGACCAGGGGTGGTTTCAAAGCCACCGCTGCACCCAAAGATGAGCCCAGCACAGTTTCCAACTCCACGTTGCACCTGAGCTCTTCCATTTGTAAAGGAGGCAGAAAGTGAGCCCAACCTCTGCTCACTACCCCAGGCCCCTGGGCTGCAGAGAGGGTGACCAGATGGGATGGAGACATCTCAGGAAAGGATGCACTAAGAGGAGAAATTCTCCTCCATGACTATCAGTCCCCAGGGGAGGGTGAATATCAGAACCTGGACCTGTTAAACGACTTATGCCATTTGACATCTGCCTCCTTTACAAGTGGAGGCTGAGAGCGTGGGTGTTGCAGTCCAACAGACCTGGGTCCTGGCTCAGTGGTATACAGCTGTGTCACTGGGAATAGTGACTTGTCCCTGAGCCCGACTTCTCCCGTCTGTAAAATGGGGCTAATGATGGCACTGACTCGCAGGTACCATCAAATGTAACCATGTGACAGAGGCCCAGTGCCCAGTGTGCATGATAAGTCTTCACAAATGCTGGTTCACATTATTATTTTTACTATGGAAATTTGAGACAACCACCTATAACACTCATACCACATGTGAGTTTGAGGCAGAAAATCGAGAGGGTGAGGCGAGGTGGCAAAGCACCAGGTTTTGATACTCAAACATCTCCAGAGAAGGGCTCTGTCATTCTGAGGATGCCAAGCTGCTCCCACACTCTCAATATGACCTTTGTCTAGGGTGTTATCATTTCCAGAGCTCCTTCCTCTCCATCTCATCTGATCCTCACCACAGCCCTGTAATGTGGGCAGGGTGACTGTGCTTCCTGTACCCCACGCGTAGAGGAGAAAAACAAGTCTCAGAGAGGTTAAGCAACTTGCCCAAAGTCAAACAGCTTGAAAGTGGCTGAGCAGGATCACAAATCCAGGGCTGCCTGACAGGGCTGGAATGAGGGTAAAGCAAGCCAGATGCCTAGTGTGTGAAACTTCAGGAGACGCTCACTTGTAAAACCCTGAGAATTTGAGTGACTACGTCCTCAAATTCTGCCCTGCTGTCTGACCCCAAGCCTTGGGCCCTTCCCAGAGCACTGAGGCTGCGCCAACTGTGCAGATGCTGAACTAAGGAGGTCAGCCCAGCAAGAACTCACTCCTAGCTCCTTGGGGTGGCTGGAACTACTGGCTGAGCTGAGCATCTCCCTGTGGAGCGCCAAGAAGAACCACTTCCCAAAAGAGTGAAATAGAACAGAGGGTGGAAGTGTTACGGTCACAGCCATATAAGGCTTCCATGCACCCTTGAGCTTCAAGGCCAGGGAAGAGGGGCTGGACCAGGCAGTCCTTCCCCAGGGCTCCTCTAAGCCAGTCAAGCCCCTCAGAGGCCTCACAGCCCTCATCAGCCCAGGGGAGGGATGGGCCAGGACAGGCAGACAAGCAGTCCACAGGGTGACTCCCAGGACAGTGGCCTTTGGATGCTGGCCCACCAGACAGTCAAGGCTTTCCTGTCTCCAGCTGCTCAGAGCCCAGCTAGCCCCCAGCTCTGCCTCCCTTTACCTCCCACAGAGTATGGGAGTTACTAACTAGAAAGGAAGCTTATTTTAAATTTGCAAAAAGAAAAACTTCTTTTCTTTCTTTTTTTTTTTTTTTTTGAAACAGAGTTTCACTCTTGTTGCCCAGGCTGGAGTGCAATGGCCCAATCTCGGCTCACTGCAACCTCCACCTCCCAGGTTCAAGTGATTCGCCTGCTTCAGCCTCCCAAGTAGCTGGGACCACAGGCACACGCCACCACGCCCAGCTAATTTTGTGTTTTTAGTAGAGACGGGGTTTCTCCGTGTTGGTCATGCTGGCCTCAAACTCCCGACCTCAGGTGATCCGCCTGCCTCGGCCTCCCAAAGTACTGGGACCACAGGCGTGAGCCACCAAGCCCGGCCAAAAGAAAAACTTTTCTAATGTAGATGATTACATTTGCTAATTAGTCAACTTGCTTGTGCCTGGATTACTGTGAATTTAGCTTTCCTGCAGAAACAGCACCTGTTCACTGAGGGCCAGTACAAGGTAGTAGGGAGCTGTGCACACTTGAGAGCCATTAGGGTCGGATTCAAATCCCATGTCCCCTGGGCAAGTGACTCACCTGCTCTGAGACCACTTCCTCCTTCTATAAAAGGGGACTAGAATAGTACCTGCATTCTCCAGTAGTTGCTATTACAAAAACCAGCCACAATGTATTAAGTGCCTATAATGGGCCAGGTACTGAGTTTCTTTTTTTTTCCTTACATGTATTGTTTAACACTCATGACAACTGTATAGGTTTGTGTTTTTGAAGTATAACTTACAGTGAAGTGCTCACATCTTCAGTGCACAGCTCAATGAACTTTCACATGTATACTCTATCTTCTAATCAAATCTGAATCATCATAGATCAGTTTTGCCTGTTTATGAACTTCACACACATGGGCTTATGTGATATGTGCTCTTTTGTGGCTGGTTTCTTTCACTCAACTTTGTTTTTACAATCATCCACATTGTTGTGTATCAGTTATTTGTCCTTTTATGTAGCTGCATAGTATTCCATGGTGAGACGATGCCACAGTTTGTTTATCCATTGAACTAGTTGCCATCGTCCTCATCATCGCCATCATCCTATTTTGCAAATGATGAAATTGGGATCTGAACTTCTTACTAAGTGTTTAGCTTAAAGTCACAGAGTGGCCTTGAAGCCAAACAGGGACTTGAACCCAGGTCCCTGTAACTCCAAAACCAGCTCCTTACCCTGGACAATACAGCCTCGCATAGCCTTGGATTACTGGAATTGGCAGAAATGAAAGCTGACCTGTGTGATGACCAGCTCCTTCTCCCTGAGGTACATTTGGAGTCGGGGGCAGCTACCTGTCTGGCTCCAGGTGCTGAGAAAATTGCCTTAGTTTTGGCCATTGCCCGTATTTATTTTCATTGCAACCGAAGCTGCTAGCTCAGGTGAAGTCATCACTCACAGCCCTGTACTTTGAAACCAGGGCTTTGCCAGCATTTCAAAACAACTGCAAACAGCCTCAATGTGGAGGAGGCATCCTTGTCCACTGACCAGCAGCTGGCCCTCATGGGCAGCCCTGCCCAGGCTCCTCAGAGTCTAGTTTCCTATGACAGTAACTCAGCTGTGCGGGGTCCCATCTGCGGCTCCCACAGAAAGCATTGTCGGCCACGTTTCTCAACACAAGCCTCACTTATCACGAAGTGAGACCCTCAGTGCTGACCTAACCTCAAGAAAAGGCTCAGGTTTTGCCTTGCTTTCCAACCTTCAGTATATCTGCCTGCTGTCCAGTAGGCCAGTGGCAGGCCTTAGAAGGGCCACCTGCAAGGAAGCAAGGGGGTGACCAGGGGCCTGGCTAACCTCCCCGCCTCCTCCCCCTCTGAACTCAGGTAGCCTCCAGTCAGTCCAGCCAGACGTGATTAAATGGTTGGCTACACACAGGGATGGAAGACCCCGGGGGAAGAAGGGCATGGAGCCAACTCCCCAAGGCAGCCCCAGGGCACCCTTTGGTCTGTTGATCATTAACAGAAGCCACCTCATGGCAGGCAGAGAAGGGGAAAGTCCAAGGGGATGGCCTACCTCCTCTTCCCAGATTCCATCTCCAAATGTGCCAATGCAGGGCCTCATGGGAGGTGAGGTCATGGCACTCAACAGAGGGGGTGTGTGTAGAGGCATCTAATCCAACTGGTTGCCTCCTGTGTTCATGCAGAATCTCCACAAAAGGCCAAGGGAGAGGGCAACTAACACTGATCGATTTGCAGTTACTGTGTGCCAGGAGCTGTGCCAGCATCCCAGCCTACAGCACTGTAGCAGAGTGGTGAAATGCAATGATGGAGAGTGATGGAGCTCACCTGCCTGTGTTCAAATCCTGACATTGTCTCCCTGTGTGACAAATTAGTGAACTTCTCTGCACCCCAATTTCTCCATCTGTATAAAGGGAATAGTATAGAGCTTCCTCCATGGGGTCATTATGATCATTCAAGCAGTTAATACACCGGAAGTTCTTTGAGGACTACCTGGCATTTACGAAAAGCTGTCATGCCTAATGGCTAACTTGATGTCACAGTAACCCCTTGGGATACAGCTGAAAAATCCAAGGTTGAGTCATTTACCCAAAGCACAAGCTGGTAGATGGGGAGCTGGGATTTGAATCCTGGTCCAAAGGCTCCATTCAACACTTCTTCTTTCTTCATGCCCTGGATCCTTCCCCTGCCATGACCCACTCAGCCTCTTCAGTAACCAGAGTTTTGTGATCCATTTGACTGTAACACTCATCTTTGAACTGACCCACAATCTCAGTTGTCCCTCAATGCCCTCCTTTCATGAGTGTCACTGAACTATAGCAGGCCCCTAGCCTTCTCCTGATAATGAGGCCTCCAGGCCAGGAAAGGCATTGCTCAGTGGCCAACATAGCTCATTTCTTTGAGCTGCTCCAAGGGAAGACCTTCATCCAATAGCCAGAGAGTGTGTTGCAGGACCAGCAGCCACCTGGTGCAGGCCCCTCAACCCAGCCTTCAAGATGCCCTATCCTCCAGGGTAAGGGGTGGAGAAGAAGGCATTGTGCCCAGGATTGGCCT
This sequence comes from Sapajus apella, assembly GCF_009761245.1. NCBI lineage: Eukaryota > Metazoa > Chordata > Mammalia > Primates > Cebidae > Sapajus > Sapajus apella. The sequence goes on along the minus strand of NW_022436999.1, from coordinate 4,311,406 downwards.
GGCCTTTCCTGACGCACTTCCCTTGTGAAGACCTTCCCTTCAGATCCTTCGGCATGGTTCCTATCCTTCCCAGATGCAGAGGAGTTCAGAGATGGGGGTTTCTTGCCAGCTCTGGGTTCACACCTCCCTGGCCTCCCTGTCAGACTAGACTACAGGGCTGCTGCTGAGGCCCCTTCTTCTAACATCCTGGAGAAATAATGGGCCTGAAAGAGTCTGCTGTTCCCTTTCCCAAGGGCCATCTCCTCTAAGGACTCGATGGTACACAATCAGACTCTTGTGGCCACCACACATGGGTCTGCGTGACCTAAATCCCAGCCTGAGTGAGTTCCCCAGGGAGACACTTAGGTGGGGTAAAGGGTTAAGGCCCAGGGACATGGAGCTTCCCCACAAGATAAGGAGTTTCCCCTGAGCTTCACAGTCAACCCCCACCCTCCAGGGCCTCTAGTAGTCAATGTCTCTATCTTGGTTATCTAAGTCAAAGGACTGATTCCCATAGAGGAAATTGAGGGGTGGACAGGAGGTATGCCTGGGCCTCTAGAAACCTAACCAGGATCACCGTGAGAGGGGAAGTTAGAAAGGTGTCTGCCACATGCTCAGGTATGCCTGCAGGGAATGAGCTCAAGGCGAATGATTTTTTGCTTTTACTCCAAGAGGAAGATCACGTGCCACCACCACCAACCACCACCACCACCTCCACCCATGCACAAAGTCATTTCCTCCTTAAGGGACAAGAGGCCTCGGTTTACTCCAGTCCCAAGAGCTGCTTTTCCCCTCCCTATACCACCAGCCCCTGCCCTGGAACAGGTAATAGTCTCTACTTTTCTACTTCACTCCACTGACCCCCAGTAGCTATCTGCTGACCAGGGAAATGAGTTGTGAATAGAGGTAGGTCTTCGAGTCTCAGGGACATCCCTGGCCTGCCCAATGTTCTGCTGCAGACCTTCAGAAGAGGCCTGGTGGAATCATGGTGAAAATTCATCTGAACCCCCAAAACTTACTGGGTGTAAGGAACCAAAGGCAAGTGAGCCTCAAATAGCAATCTCTGCCTTTCCCCAAAGAAGTCCTCCCTAGGCTCAGACTCAAGATTTTTAGAAAGTTCCAACTCCTCTGGTAGGTGAAATGCTACCTCTAAGTGGTCATCTGGTCTTGGTGGGGGTTCTTCTAGCCAAGGAGACCCCACCCTTCCCAAGATGACAACACACCTAACTTTGCACAGCATCTGAGATTGTAACTCAGGTGGCGGGAACCCTTGGTGACTTGCTGTGTTTTTGGCCAGCGTTAATACTCACTTCCCCTTAACCGCACTCCAAACACAGAAGCATGTCAAATCCAGTCCCAGTCCTCAGTTCTTGTGACTGAGCCCCTCACCCTGCTGGCTATTCCTCTCCAAGCAGGCAGTGCTTCCTTCCACCCACCCCAGGTGGTAGGTGCTGAGAGGCTAGGACTGAAGTAAATTACCTGTAGGAAAAATGAGCCCAAGGCACCCCAAAAAAGAACTCACTCAAATCCAAGCCTGCATGTGTGCCATGCGGTGCTAGGTCCTCCTTAATTATTTCAGCAACACCAGCCAAAGGAATGAAGAGTACAGGCTGGATGGGGCAGACATTCAAAAGGTTTTGAATGTCAAGGCAGGTTTCCCCAAAAACTCTGAGCCTTGGCTCCCCAGAATCACTGAGGCCACACAGGTGTCAGCAGGGCTGGGCCGGGCCCGTTGTTATTCAGCCAACAACTATCACACTGGGCAGTCTTTTCAGAAGTAATACAGCAGGAAGTACGGGCTCCTTTGCGAAAACACACACACACACACACACACACTCTCTCTCTCTCTCTCTCTTCTCTCTCTCTCTCTCTCTCTCCCCAACCTCAGTCAGCAAACTGCCAGCATCAAGGAAGGGAGCTAAGGCATAGCTGTAGGGATGAGATTCGGACAACCACAGCCTTCTCTCCCCCTCCCCTGCCCCTCCCCAGGACCTGCAAGGGGAGAACCTTACTGGCAAAGTCAAACCAAAACCAAGTAAAACCAGCTCCACCATCAATGTTTCTTGAAAAAACGGGGTTTATTGATTTTTAAACTGCAAATAGTCGTTACAAAAAGTTTTTTTTTCTTTTAAATAAATTCACACAAAGAAAGAGAAATAGAAAGCGACGGTAGTGACCAGCAAGAGGAATAATAATTACATTCATCTTAATGTGTGTGTGCCAGTTCTGTTTACATTAACATTGGAAAACTCCAGACCTGGAATCCAGAACCTCAAATCTGTGAGTGGAATGTCTTGAGATGGGCACGTGGAAGTCAAAGGGTTTCTCTCTTTTTTTTTCCCTTTTAGAAGCTATACATAAAAAGTTGTTTTCCTTCTGTACTGTCACAGAACTTTTACATACATTCTCAGTCCTAGTCGTGAAAGGCCTAAAGAGAAAGAAACTCAATTTGCAGTCCAACACAAAGGGGGGAATTTCTAAAATAAATAATCCAACAGTTTTTTGCATTTTTTTAAATTAATTTTTCATTTTTTTAAAATAAAATAACCAAAAAAGTGTAAAGTTACAAAAAAATGTCGTTGAAGAATAATATATTAAAACTGTGGAAAAAAAGGAAAAAGACACGTCACAAAATTTTAAGATTAATATGAAGATCATAATTTAACATAAAAGAATATATTCTATGGATTTGTCATCCCGATAAATATGAACAAAATTAACAAAAAAAAGCATAGTTTGGCAATAAATACGTTTTGATAAGTTAAATAAGCTTTTTTATATTGATGTGCAGTGACAAGCAAAATTTTTGCTCTCCAATTTCTGAAAGTTATATGAAGTTTAAAACCCAGGGAAGAAAGCATGGCGTGAGTGCTCTAAGGATAGACCTACTGTATTCTAGAGCAAAAACCATTAAAGCTACTTCTACAGGAAATCGTTTTACACAGATATTGTATGTGGAATGAATACCATTAACTGCTCACCCCTTACATTTTTTTTTTTAGCTTTTCTCTCATTTTTTTTGTTGTTATTTTTTTTAAAGATGTCACATATGAACTGGGGAACTTTAGCACCAAAATCAAGTCTCTCATAGTCCATCTAGCTTCCCCTTCCTCCCCACTTAAAAAAAGAAAAAAATTAAATCACAAAGTCCCACTTAAGTCAAAATCTTCATCCGCTTTTTCAGCCTTCCTTCCTGCAGACCTACACAAACCCAGGCAAGATTAGTCAACAGGGGTTCAGATCGGGAAGAAAAAGGTTTTGAATGTCAAGATAGGTTTCCCCAAAAACCCTAGTCTGGCAACAACTCTCCCAAGGGGCTGGGGGGTCAGGTGGAGAGGTGACACCGGGCTGGGGGGTCAGGTGGAGAGGTGACACCGGGAAGAGGGGAAGAGTAAGTGAAATCAAGGGAAGGTGCAGTTGTGTCGCCAGTGGAGGGGGCTGCTGGTTCCGGGTCTCCACCTCCCCCATGGGCAGAGGCTCCGGGAGGCCCACGGGTGCCCTCTGGCGCTGAAGAGGTAATGTAGTCACAGTGACAAAGTTAGATTACAAGGCACTAAGTTGCTTCTGTAAACTGTTACTGCTTTTTCTTTTGTGATTTGGCACTTAAGGCTTAAGCCAGAAAAAAAAAAAAAGAGGCATCTACTGACAAAATATGGGACTTGTCTGTTATGAGTGGTAAGTGGGCTATAAATCCAGGGAGGGGTTTCAAGCCAGAAGAAGCTACTGACAAATTGACTTGTCCTTATGTTAGGTGGGGTAATGAGGGGGGGAGGGAGGGGACATTCTGAGGTGCTGGGGGAAAGGGGTTGAGCTTAACTTTGTTAATGTAGGGCTTGTGGGGAATCAGATGGGTAGGGAGAAGAGGGTATGAGGTGTGGGTGCAGGGTAGGGGTTGGAGTAGGCAGGAGGTCCCTCCCTACCCTGGCTTAGTCATCTGAGATGGAAAGTCTGCTGAAGATGGGCAGGCGTCTTGAGTTGTCCAAGGTCGGGGAGTCTGAGCCACTGTGGCTGCTGCTGGAGCTGCTCAGGTAGCCCTCCTGGTCCGAGAGAGAATCCTGAGGGCTGGGGGGAGAGTCAAACATGTGAGGGGACTCGGACATGGGCCGGAAGAGGAAGGTGGTCGGGGAGCCACCCCCGGGGAGCCCCATGCTAGGGGCAAACAGGCTTGCCAGCTCCTGGCTGGAGAAGGCAAAAGGGTTATTGGTGCCATCGGGCAGGGTAGGTGAGCCCAAGAGGTCATCGGCGCTCAGGATGGGGGGTGGGGTGATGGACGTGGGGCTGTCCAGCAGCCCGGTGGCAGCGGCGGTGGCAGCGGCACTGGGAAACCCAGCAAAGCTAAAGCTATGCTGGAGGCGGGGACGGTCAGCGGAGAGGTCCCGGGCCCCGGCCAGGGCACGGCGCTCTTCTGCGTTGTGGATGAAGTGGCAGCGGGGCCCATAGGGGCAAAAGCCGATGGTGTGGAAGGTGCGGCACAGCTCCGTCTTGTACTTGGGGTGGCGGGTCAGGCTGCGGAGCTCGTGGATGCCGTGTGCGAACTGGCACTTGTCCCCGTACTTACAGGCACCGTTTTCCTCGAAGGGGCGGCACAGCTCCGTCTTGTAGCGGCTGGAGTTGACCTGGCCGCTCCCGGGCTGCTTCTGGGTAGGGAGCAGCCGCTCGCCCCCTTCAGAGAAGGAGCGGTCTCGGAAGCGGCTGTCCCGAGAGCTCAGAGCGGGGGCTGGCTCACCCTTGAGGCTGCTGAGGAGCTGGTTCTGGTGGAACTTGGAGCTGGGCAGGGTGACTGAGTGCCTCCGAGGGAAGCCCCCACCAGCAGGGGTGCCCACTGCCTTTCTGTCCAGCAGGCAGCCCCCTGCACTGGGTGCACTGTAGTTGAGCATCTTGTTACCCTGGAGAGAGAAGAGAAAGGATGGTAAGGACGGAAGACATCTACCAGGATGTCCACAGCCCTCTCCACAATCACTAACGCCCGTCTGTCTCAAAGAACTCATCTCCACCTCTGCTCTAGCAAGCCCCCTTCCCTCTCTCCCTCCCATAGACCATTCACCTGGGTTTATTTTGGCCCCACAAATAAGAAACCACAAAATCCAGACTCTGTGACAAGGACCCTGCTCCATGCCGACTCCTGCAATGCAACCCCCATATCCTCTGACCCCAAAGCTACCACTTTAATCTGTAAAGTTCAACTTTTTTACTGCTCAAATAGTTTCTTCAACTCCAAATATCTCCAAAAACCCAGACCTCTCCAGATTACCCTCCCCTAACAAAACAGGTAAATCTCAGAGAGGAGACTATTATAGGCTAGGTTAGGTCCCCTTCTAATCAGTCCCTTCTTAATTGATACCCCCTCCCTCAAGACCCGGCCTAAGAAGACTCTCAACTTCCTCCTTCCTTTGGCAGGTTTTCAGACTGCCTTTGCTTTTTCTTGTGGGGAGGAGTTTGGGAGCCTGGTCTGAGGTTGGGGGAGACAGGGAAGTGATTCCTGAAAATAAAACTCATTGCCCTAAGTTCCCGGAAGAGGTATTTTCCACAATGATCTCTCTCACCATTCCCACTCACGCCCAGCCCATCCCGTCCCCCTTCACTGTGAAGATGCCTTTGCAATTAGTCTTCTGGCTGCAACAGCAGGCTTGGATAAGAGCGCCAGTGTTTAATCTTTAAGCAAAGCTGCAGATGGAAAGGAAAAGGAAAGCACCAACCCCCCTACCCATCTCCCAGTCAATAGCAGATTGGGGGTGGTGGGGATGGGGGCAGAGCCACCAATGGCAGGTTTCTGGTCCAATGCGATCCTGGTCACTTGCCCAAATTGTATCCAAGATTTGGAAAGGGTGCAGGTCGGGGACCTAGGAGTTAGTTCCCAGCCCATGTGGGTGTCATTTTGCAAATTCTAATGTTGGTCCCTTAGGCTCAGCAGGGGGGGATCGCGAATCTGTAACTGCAACCGCCCCACCGAGAGGATTACAGGAACCCAGTCGAGAGCTGGTTCCCAACAATGAGGTTCATTTAAAACCCTCATTCATTTAAAAACCTCCCCTGACGGGGGAGGGGGCCAAAGAAAGAAATAGATCAAAGAGCGGGAGAATCGTGAAAAGAGGGAAGAAGTGTTGGGTAGCTCTGGCAGCCGGGCCGGCAAGTGGAGTTTGGGAATATGCAGAGAGGAAAGGAAGCTGAAAAATTCAAACTTTTAAAATGTTACTCTTCAGCTCCTCGGCGTCCCTGCACCCCAACCCTGCAGCCCTGGGGCCTTGGCAGCTGCACCAACAGGAGCAGCAAGCTGGGAAAACAGAGCAACATGACCCGACGTGTTAAGAGAAGGCAAAACACTTCAGCAATTAAAAGCAACCCAGCAACTTCGCCCTTTCAAATTGGGAGGAGGAGGTTGGAAAGAAATTTAACAACATCCACTGGCTTTTGCTATGTACGTTTAAACCGCAGTCCTGGAACACTCCGACTTTAGAACTTGCTTTTTCAACACTGGCTGGCAAGCAACATGTTTTAAGGAGGCCCCCATTAAATCCTTACTCGCGGGACTCTAGAGTTCAAGCCAGCATTTTGCCGCCCTCCCCCCGCCACCCGCCACCAAAAATCGACCAGCCGCAACGACTCGGCAACACAGGTAAGCAGGTCAACCCCAATGCCTCTTTCACCCCAAAGTTTGCTGCACGATCGGTATCGCGGGAATAAGCCCAACGGAGCTAGGGCGGACTCCAGCACCACTGCAAACTTGTTCTGCAATATCTTTTTGAATCACAACTTGGCCTCCTTCTTCCTCGCATACCCCCAGCTCCCCCAAAAGGGGAGGAAAACATCGTCCAGAGACTCACTTCCCCGAAGGATCTCCCACTCCCAATCCCACGGGTCAGCAATGCTGCTGGACAGATCTAGGGCGCACACTGGGAACCCATCAGACCAACGGCAAATTACGCAAAAAAGAATCGCCCAAAACTTGTCCCAATCCCAGCCCTCCTCCCAAGGCCCCCGGGCTGCCCCGCCAGGCAAACTTCGCCCCTCAAAACTCTAGCCTCCAGATTCGCACGTAATCCCCGCCAGGAACAGTTGAAACTCAAAGGGTGGGAAGGACGGGGCCAAATTCCTTCAAACTTGGGAGAAAAAAATCATCTCGCTGCACCACCTTCCCCACTGCCTTCCAAGACCCAAACTTTTGGGGGTTTTTTGAGGCAAAAGAAAAAGAGTTTTTGAAAAGCAAATGCTCCGCTCCACTATACCTTGCATAAAACTTCGCTCAAGTCGAAGATGGTGGCAGACACTAGGGTGGTGGTCATCCTGTGCGCTCGCGCGGGCCAGCGGCGAGGATCTGGTGTGTCTCGAAGGTCCCGGTGAGGGGAAGGCGCAGCCTCTCGGGTCTGGAGTCCCACACGCCAGTTCCCAGCGCCCCTCGCCTTTCTGACTCCGGGGCTGCGGCGCGCAAAGCCCGATTTATAAAGTTTCAGATTTGGTGGGCCGGGAAAGGAGGAGCTTTAAACTTATTTAAATGAGGAAGAGGAGGAAAAAGAAGTTGATTGACACTGGAGTTGAATCAGCCATGCGGTCAGGCGGGGCGGGGGAGGGGAGGAGAAGAAACTTTCAAAAGGAAGAAGGGGGAGGGGAGACGAGAAAAGAAGGCGGAAAAAAAAAAACCCACTCCGAGCCGCGCACAACTTTTTTTTCTTAAAGAGGAAAAGTTTCGAGTCGGCTGACTTCGCTACCCAGCGCTTCAGGCGCCCCTCTCCGGGGCCGCGCGGGCGCAGAGCGGGAGGGGCGCGCCCCCTCCTTTGTCAGCCTCCAAGCGCGGCTGTGACGTCACTCATTCCACTCCCTCCGGGGTTCTTGTTGTGGTGTTGTTGTTTTTTGTTGGGCAGGAAGGCGGGCTAGACTTTCTCTTTTTGCCAGCAGGAGCTGAAGCCCGTCCTTAGCGCCCGGGCTGCGGTTTCCATTTTGAGCCGGTGGTCCCCTTGAAACTTCCTAAGTGTCTGCACAACTTACCTTTTCCCGACTTCTCTTACGCACTCGGCTTCCCTCCGCAAACCCGGCTGGCCGAGGACAGTAGAAATTTGGGACGCACAAAACGTTCAAGTCTAGGGTTTTATGTTGTTTTTTTTTCCAGCGGGGCGTAGGGTGGGGCGCTGTGCGGGGGGGGGGCGGACTAAGGAAACTTTTTCCCCAGGAGGACACGGCCTGGCGGGCGCGAGCGCGGCAGTTTAGCGCGCCGCACGCGTCCACACTCGCGCTCGCTTTGCAGCCGGCGCTCTCCGGGTGTGGGCGGGTGGGGGGCGTCGCAAAAAAAGATTACAGCCCGGGCCGATTGTTTGTTTTACCAGGCCTAGGCGTGGCGTTTCTTTTCACGCATCCAATCTTTAAACTTTTAGTAAAGAAAACCCTAATCCTTCCTGAATGCCCCTTACTTCCAGAAAAAGCCCACCAAGCAACTCACTACTTTCCACGCGCGCCCTGAATTCTGGGCGGCGCCACAACCCTCCCTCCTCCATCCTCCCCACATACACCTCCAGACTCTAGAACAATGAAAAAAGTTTACTTTGATAAGAAGGAAGGTAAAAAGGTGGACAGAGGCGGCACTTTTAACTTATTGTTGCTTCTCTCGCCCCCACGGGAAAGTGGAACATATGGCTTGTCACGCTGCGCAGTTTTGGCGGGAGGTGGGGAGGGGGCCATGGGAGCCAGGAAAGCGAAGGGCCCGTAATGAAGCATGACTCCCTTGAAAATGATAAAATACATATTTACTGTTATGTTTGGATGCCACCCACCCAAATATAAAGTTAACGTGTCCCCTACCCTCCCCCCCCACCCGCGCGCCTCTGCCCGGGTGCTGGCGTGATGACCCAGGCGGAAGTCGCAGGGCCGCGCTTCTTTCCGATTTCCACGCGGGCCTCGCCGCCCCCTCGGCCCTCGCACGTTACTTCGCAGCACACTAGGCCGCCGAGTCTGTTATGAAATCCGGTGCTGCCGAGTGGCTAAGATTGAGTTCCATTGCGATGTAATTAGGTCACCCCATTATGAGCACGTTTCTTTGGAAAGGACGGGGCGGGCCGAAGAGAGCGCTCGAGTCACACTCTCACCACCCCCAACACACATTTTTTTTTTTTAAACTGCATTTTTTATTTATTCGTCAACCTCTGGGCAAACCCAGCAAAACCTTCCAAATCACAACTATTTGAGAAACCGGTTGTTTTCAACTTTGCGAAACACAACTTTTGCTGCAGCCACGAACCTACGTGATCCCAGCGGGATCGGCTTTCATTTGTCTCCTCTGCCTGAAATTGATGGCCCCCACTTTAACACGGCTGCTGCCCCTAGCCTGTTCTGCTGCTGCTCTCCAGCCGCCTGTTGCTTCTCTCCCCCTTCTCCCATTTTTCAGCTTTTCTTTTCTGGCAAGCGCCAGAAAGGGAAATAACTTCCATCCACCTTAATTTCAAGCATTCAAGTGTAGGTTTCTTTCTTACAGGGATGTTTGCTCGTTCCTTTCCCAGCCCCAAGTGGGTGTTGGGGCGGGGGGGACGATTTCGTGCAGTTTCTTGGTGATGAGGTAATGAGTTCCAGATTTCGGGACAGAGCAGGGTGCACGCTGAAACCACAAGGTTAGTCTGAGTTCTGATGTGAAACTATTTCGGTTTTTTAATTCCCCCGGCCTCCACCCATTCACGCTCCCCCAAAAAAGGGGGCCGGCTGGTCTTTAACTCCCGAGGGTTGGCGAAGCTCGACTGAGGGGACCAGAGGAGGGGCTGGAAAGAGGCAAAGGGGAAGGGGACCGGGAGCGGAAGGGGTCCCCTTCCCGGTCCAGGGCCTGTCCCCGCGGGGCAGCGGCTGTCCCCCTGCTCCGAGCAGCGCCGCTTTCCCCTCAAGGCTGTGGGACCGGCCAGGAGCACCATCAGGCGTCCCAGAATGGCCACAAAGTGGGTTTTTCCAAAGAAAGCTGATTCCTCGAATTTCTTAGGCTTTTCCAACTCCCGGCGGCCCTTCCCTCCCCCTCTCCCCCGGGGCGCAGGGTCCTCAAGGCTGCGGCTGGCCCGGACCGCTCGCTCCGGAGTTGTTTACCGGCCCCGCCGGCCGAGGGTTTGTTCCAGCTCCCAGAGTCTGTCTCTATAATTAAACTCTTTTTTTAATTGTCGGGTTGAAACGTCATTTCGGGGACTTTCCAAGGGTGAGGGAACCGAGGGGAGGGAGCGAGTTCCTTAACCCTTCGCTGACCCGGTGTCCCCGCCGCGGCTGGCCGGGGTGGGGTGAGGGTCCGAGGGCGGGAGCCGACCTGCCCCAGCCCAGACGTGCTCTGCCGGTGTCCCGGGCAGCGAGCCCCGACGGGGCAGGAAGGCCGAGGCGAGGCGAGGCGAGGCGAGGCGGCGCGGCCGACCCCCACCAACTTCCCGGGGCAGTCTGCCCTCGGCTCCTTACCCCGCCGTGCCCTGGGTGGCCGCCGCCTCACCTGCACTGCAGCCTCCGACCAGGAGGCGGTGGGCCGGCTCCTCAGTCCCGGGCCCGACTTCCGGGCCCTCCCAGTTCGCCGGGAGCGTCCCTTCCCGGGGAGGGGCGGCCCAGGTATTTTAGCTTGGGGGTGGGGTGGGATGTTCGGTTTTGTGCCGGGGGAAAGTGAAAGTCCTCGGAGTAAAGTAGGCGCTGCGGATGTACATATTCAGCGGCCTATCTGGACCCCGAGCGCACCTCCAGGCAGGTGAGAGTGTGGGGCACCGGGCCGCGGAACCCCCCATAGTTAGGCCTAGTCACAGGCGTCAGCAGGGGACCACCCTCCCCGGAGCCCTGCAGTGTTGCACTTCCTCTCAGGCTTCAGGTCTTACCCCTGGAGTCCCCTGGTTTAAAGTTTGGAATGCCGATTTTTCGGCCCAGATGGGGCCGGGAAACTGCATTTTTGGTAAATTTCCATCCCACGACCCCATAACACTAATGTTTGAGAATCAGTGAGCCAGGACATTGAAGTTAAACAGTCCTGGATCCAAATCTTGGCCATTTTCTAGTTATGTGACTTTTCGAGTCACTGACCAAGGCCTCAGTTTCTTCATCTCTGAAACAGGAATTATGATAACTGCCTAAATTTGGCTCATAAGTGCCTAGAGTCATGCCTCACTGAAACCCTCTATACACCATGTTGTTGTATTGTAAACTAAGCCATTTGGCAACCGTTATTACACCACAAAACAAATTCTGGGGCTATTCACTTGGCGAAGGATTATTCAGTGAAGACTTAACATATTAAATGGTCAACTGACAACTTTTAAGTTTGATCTGTGTCACTCTGTAGCCTCCACCCCCAGCCCTGGACAGGGCTGGCCCTGATGCCTGGAAATGGGGAGAGGGGCCTAGGCTTGGAGCCTGGAGAGAATAAGGTGGGTCAGGGTAGGGTGATGTTGATCTGTTGCCCATCTGAAAAATACCTGATTATTGACACAAGTATTTCTGATAACTACATCACTGGAGCCCTGTGGAAAAGCCACACTGTCCTATCTCTCAAAGTCCTCAAGCCCCTGGAAGAGCTTAGTGGATATTACTGAGCTGCCAGTATTCTCCTGAACAAGGCAGAGGTCTTAGGGGAGGGCACTTCAGCGGCACTGCAGGGCATCTGGAATTTTTGGGTTTGGGAGCAGGCTGCCTCCTGCTAGGACTACTGAGAATTCAACCCCAGGACTAGCATTGCCCTGGGGAGTCTAATTGCCTAGGTCTCTGCAAGATGTTCCAACTGTCAGTTATCAGGCTAGCCCACACCTACACCTCTCCACATGCCTTAACCTGGGCCACACCTAGAACAGTCCGGCAGAATCTGACTCTCTTACTCCAGCTTAGATTTTTTCGCTCCCCATCACCACTTCTCCCACCCTCCAGGGTACTCCCCATGCGCTAGTCCCTTTTAGATGAAAATGACCCATCTTCCTCCTGCTCCAGGGCCTTTGCACATGCAAATCCCTCTGTCTGAATCAACCTTCCTGTAGCCCAAGTAAATTCTAAATCGTTCTTTAGGACGCAGCTCAAGCCTCACTTCCTCTGGGAAAATGTTCTTGATGCTTTCCTTCCTCACAAAACAGCGCCCCTCCTCTCTCTTAGGCTCTCTTGGAATGTTCATTTCCTTCAAAGTAGTTATTTCAGTTTGTCAGTATACATTCACTCCTGTAACTTTTTTTTTTTTTTTACTTTTCAATTTAACGTACAGTAAAATTGATCTTTATTTGGTGTACAGTTCTATCAATTTTAACTTATGAATTGATTAATGTAACCACCACAATCAGGAAACAGAACAGTTCCATCAGCCCTCAAAAACTCCCTCCTACTATCCCTTTGCTAATTCAGACTTTCCTCCATCTCTAATCCCTGGCAACCACTGATCTGTTTTCTGTCATTGTACTTTTGTCTTTCCCAGAATGCCATATAAATGGAATCATATTGTATGTTTGATTTCACACAGCATATACCATGTTGTTGCATGTATCAATAGTTTATTCCTTTTTATTGATAATTAGTATTTCACTGTGTGCTTATACAATAGTTTATCCATTTTCCTGTTGAAAGACATTGGATTATTTCCAGTTTTAGGCCATTATGAATAGAGTTTCAATAAACACTCACTACAGGTTTTCGTGTGAACACAAGTTCTTATTTCTCTAGGGTAAATAGGAGTGAGATTGCTGGGTCATATGGTAACTATATGCTGAAATTTATACATAACTGCCAAATCATTTTCCAGAGTGGCTATACTGTTTTGCATTTCCACCAACAATGTATGAGAGTTTCCACTTTTTCCAAATCCTCACCAGCACTTAACAGTATTACTATTTTTTGTTTTAGTCATTCTAATAGGTATTTGGTGGTATCTCATTGTGGTTTTAGTTTGCATTCCTCTAATGATATTGAACATCTTTATGTATGCTTATTTGCCATCTGCATATACTGTTTGGTGAAGCATCTGTTCAAACTTTTTGCCTATTTTTTAGTTGGGTCATTTAGTTGGTTGTTTTCTTTTCTCGATGTTTTTTTTTTTTTTTTTTTTTTTTAAGACACAGTTTCACCATGCTGGCCAGGATGGTCTCCAACTCCTGACTTCGTGATCCACCAGCCTCAGCCTCCCAAAGTGCTGGGATTGCAGGCATGAGGCACCGCACCCGGCCAGTTGGTTGTTTTCTTACTGTTGAGTTTTGAGAGTTCTTTATATATTCTAGATATATAAAGTTCCTTTGTTGCTTATATGACATGCAAATATCTTCTCATGTCTTTATCTTTTCATTCTCCAAACAAAGGCTCTTTCACAGAACAAAAGTTTTTCATTTTAATGAAGTCTTAATTTATCAGTTTTACCTTTTGTGGCTCATGCTTTTGATGTCAGAGCTAAGAAATCTTTGCCTTAACCCCAGGTCATTAAGATTTTTTGTTTTCTTCTGAAAGAAAAACAAATATGTTATATATTTTGATGGTCTGTTAGGTACCTAACTGTATGTAATTGTTCTATCTTCTTGCTATATTGAACATTTTATTAATATATAATGTCCTTGTCTCTTGTAACCTTCTTTACAAGAAGTCTATTTTGTCTGATGTTAGTATAGCCATTCCTGCTCTCTTTTGGTTACTGTTTGCTTGAAATACCTTTTTCTGTCCTTTTACTTTCAATCTATTTGTGTCTTTAGATCTAAAGTGAGTCTTTTGTAGACAGTATTTAGTTGGGTCAGGTTTTCTGTTTTTTTTTTGTTGTTGTTGTTGTTGTTGTTATTTTTTAAGATGGGGTTTCACCATGTTGGCCAGGCTGGTCTTGAACTCCTGACCTCAGGTGATCCACCCACCTCGGCCTCCCAAAGTGCTAGGATTACAGGCTTGAGCCACCGAACCCAGCCAGGTTTTCTGTTTATCCATTCTGCCAATCTCTGTCTTTTGAATGGATCACTTAATTAACATTTACAGTAATTACTGATGAGCGGGGACTAAATTCTGTCATTTTGTTATTTGTTTTCTAGATGCCTTAGAGTTGTATTGTTCATCATTTTTTTGCATTACTATTTTCTTTTGCGTTAGTTGATTTTTCCATAGTGAAACATTTAAATTCCTTTCCCATTTTGTTTGGTGTATATACTACAACTACAGTAGTCCTTCCTTTATCCCCCCAGGATATGTTCCAAGACCCCCAGTAGATGCTGGAAACCAGGGGTAGTACTGAATACTACATATACTATGAAAATTTTTTTTCCTTCAGAATTTCATGGATAGAAGATTCATTCTTACTATAGATCTTAGCAATATAAGCATATGATTCTTCTTACTTGTTGAGAATTTTCACCTTTTCACTTAAAGAAAGCACTTTACTGCTTTTTTTTGGCCTCTCCAAATTGCCAGCATCACTACTCTTACATTTTGGGGTCATTATTAAGTAAAATAAAGATTACTTGAACACAGGCACTGTGACAACACAGCAGTCAATTAGATAACCGAGATGGCTACCAAGTGACTGACAGGCAGGTAGTGGATATGGTGTGGATACACTGGACGAAGAAATGATTCATGTCCCAGGCAGGATGGGGCAGGACAGCACGAGATTTCATCATATTACTCAGAATGGCATGCAATTTAAAACTTATGAATTGTTTATTTCTGGAATTTTCCATTTAATATTTTCAGACTGTGGTCGACTGTGGGTAACTGAAACTACAGAAAGTGAAACCACAGATAAGGGGGGACTACTGTATTTTCTTTGTGGTTACCATGGGAATTACATTTAACATCCTAAAGTTAAAACACTCTAATTTATAGCAGCTTAACTTCAAAAACATACAAAAATTCTGCTCCTTTACAGCTGCATCTGCATCCCTTTTATCAGTGTCACATAATTATGTCTTTATACATTGCGTGCCCAAAAATATAAACTAATAATTATTTCAAATGTGTTAGTCTCTTAAATTATGTAGAAAACAAATGTGGAGTTACAATCCAAAGTTATATTAATTTTAGCTTTTTGACTAATAACTATTTTTTAAAGTAGTCCCTTAAGTTATGTCACAAAGTGGAGTTACAAACCATTGTTTCAATAATACTAACTCTTATAATTGCCTTTATTGAGATCTTCATTTCTTCATATGGTTTCAAGTCACTGTCTAGTGATCTTTATTTCACTTTGCGGGATCCTTTGGAGCATTTCTTACAGTCTAGTAGTAGTGAATTTCCTCAGTTTTTGTTTATTTGGCAATGTCTTCCTTTCTCCATCACTTTTGAAGGACAGTTTTTCCAGATATAGAATTCTTATTTTTTTTTTTTTTCCTTTTAACATTTTGAATGTATTAGTCCACTGCCTCTGGTCTTTAAAATTTCTGATGAGAAATCTGCTGATAATCTCATTAAGGATTCCTCTAGCTGGATGCAGTGGCTCACACCTGAAATCTGTCTACCATTGATAGATTGATAGGCGTTTTGGTTGGTTCCAGGTCTTTGCTGTTGTAAACAGTGCCACAATGAACATACGTGTGCATGTGTCTTTATAATAGAAGGATTTATAATCCTTTGGATATATACCCAGTAATGGGATTGCTGGGTCAAATGGAATTTCTATTTCTAGGTCCTTGAGGAATTGCCACACTGTCTTCCACAATGGTTGAACTAATTTACACTCCCACTAACAGTGTAAAAGTGTTCCTGTTTCTCCACATCCTCTCCAGCATCTGTTGTCTCCCGATTTTTTAATGATCATTCTAACTGGCATGAGATGGTATCTCAATGTGGTTTTGATTTGCATTTCTCTAATGACCAGTGATGATGAGCATTTTTTCATATGTTTGTTGGCCTCATATATGTCTTCTTTTGAAAAGTGTATGTTCATGTCCTTCACCCACTTTCGAATGGGTTTGTTTGTTTTTTTTCTTATAAATCTGTTTTAGTTCTTTGTAGATTTTGGATATTAGCCCTTTGTCAGACGGGTAGATTGCAAAAATTTTTTCCCATGCTGTTGGTTGCCAGTTCACTCTAATGACTGTTTCTTTTGCTGTGCAGAAGCTCTGGAGTTTAATTAGATCCCATTTGTCTATTTTGGCTTTTGTTGCCAATGCTTTTGGTGTTTTAGTCATGAAGTCCTTGCCTGTGCCTATGTCCTGAATGGTTTTGCCTACGTTTTCTTCTAGGGTTTTTATGGTGTTAGGTCTTATGTTTAAGTTTTTAATCCATCTGGAGTTAATTTTAGTGTAAGGTGTCAGAAAGGGGTCCAGTTTCTGCTTTCTGCACATGGCTAGCCAGTTTTCCCAATACCATTTATTTAACAGGGAATCATTTCCCCATTGCTTGTTTTTGTCAGGTTCATCAAAAATCAGGTGGTTGTAGATGTGTGGCGTTGCCTCCGAGGCCTCTGTTCTGTTCCATTGGCCTATGTCTCTGTTTTGGTACCAGTACCATGCTGTTTTGATGACTGTAGCCTTGTAGTATAGTTTCAAGTCAAGTAGCGTGTTGCCTCCAGCTTTGTTCTTTTTGCTTAGAATTGACTTGGCTGTATGGGCTCTCTTTTGGTTCCATATGAAGTTTAAGGTGTTTTTTTCCAGTTCTGTGAAGAGGGTCATAGGTAGCTTGATGGGGATAGTGTTTAATCTATAAATTACTTTGGGCAGTATGGCCATTTTTGTGATACTTATTCTTCCTAACCATGAGCATGGAATATTTTTCCATCTGTTTGTGTTCTCTGTTATTTCCTTGAGCAGTGGTTTGTAGTTCTCCTTCAAGAGGTCCTTTACATCCTTTGTTAGTTGTATCCCTAGGTGTTTTATTCTCTTTGTAGCAATTGTGAATGGCGGTCCGTTCTTGATTTGGCTCTCTTTAAATCTGTTATTGGTGTATAGGAATGCCTGTGATTTCTGCACATTGATTTTGTATCCTGAGACTGCTGAAGTTGCTTATCAGTTTAAGGAGACTTGGGGCTGAGATGATGGGATCTTCTAAATATACAATCATGTCGTCTGCAAATAGAGACAATTTGACTTCCTCCTTTCCTAATTGAGTACGCTTTATTTCTTTTTCTTGCCTGATTGCTCTGGCTAGAACTTCCAATACTATATCGAATAGGAGTGGTGAGAAAGGACATCTTGTCTAGTGCCAGATTTCAAAGGGAATGCTTCCAGTTTTTGCCCATTCAGTATGATACTGGCTGTGGGTTTGTCGTAAATAGCTTTTATTGTTTTGAGATACATTCTGTCGATACCTAGTTTATTGAGCGTTTTTAGCATTAAGTGCTGTTGAATTTTGTTGAAGGCCTTCTCTGCATTTATTGAGATAATCATGTGGTTTTTGTCTTTGGTTCTGTTTATGTGGTGAATTACGTTTGTAGACTTGCGTATGTTGAATGAGCTTTGCATCCTCAGGATAAAGCCTACTTGATCATGATGGATAAGCTTTTTGATGTGCTGTTGCAGTCAGTTTGCCAGTATTTTATTGAAGATTTTTGCATCTATGTTCATCATGGATATTGGCCTGAAGTTTTCTTTTTGAGTCTCTGCCAGGTTTTGGTATCAGGATGATGTTGGTCTCATAAAATGATTTGGGAAGGATTCCCTCTTTTTGGATTGTTGGAATAGTTTCAGAAGGAGTGGTACCAGCTTTCTTTGTATGTCTGGTAGAATTCAGCTGTGAACCCATCTGGACCTGGGCTTTTATTTTTTTGGTTGGTAGGCTATTAATTGCTGCCTCAACTTTAGCCCTTGTTATTGGTGTATTTAGGGTTTCGACTTCCTGGTTTAGGCTTGGGAGGGTACAAGTGTCCAGGAATTTATCCATTTCTTCCAGGTTTTATTGGTTTATGTGCATAGAGTTGTTTGCAGTAATCTCTGATGGTAGTTTGTATTTCTGTGGAATCTGTGGTGATAGCCTCTTTATCGTTTTTTATCGCACATCTATTTGATTCTTTTATCTTTTCTTTTTTATTAATCTGGCTAGTGGTCTATTTCATTGATCTTTTCAAAACATGAACTCCTGGATTTATTAATTTTTTGAAGGGTTTTTTGTGTCTCTATCTCCTTTAGTTCTGCTCTTATTTGTCTTCTGCTAGCTTTTGAGTTTTTTTGATCTTGCTCCCTAGCTCTTTCAATTTTGATGATAGGGTATCTATTTTAGATCTTTTCTTGCTTCTCATGTGGGCATTTATTGCTGTAAGTTTTCCTCTAGACACTGCTTTAAATGTGTCCCAGAGATTCTGGTACGTTGTATCTTTGTTCTCATTGGTTTCGAAGAATATCTTTATTTCTGCCTTTATTTCATTGATTATCCAGTCAGCAATTAAGAGCCAGTTGTTCAGTTTCCATGATGTTGTATGGTTCTGAGTTAGTTTCTTAATGCTGAGTTCTAATTTGACTGCACTATGGTCTGAGAGACTTTTTGATATGATTTCCGTTCTTTTGCATTTGCTGAGGAGTGATTTACTTCCAATTATGTGGTCAGTTTTAGACTAGGTGTGTTGTGGTGCTGAGAAGAATGTATATTCTGTGGATTTGGGGTGGAGAGTTCTGTAAAGGTCTATTAGGTTTGCTTGGTCCAGATCTGAGTTCAAGTCCTGGATATCCTTGTTAATTTTCTGTCTTGTTGATCTGTCTAATATTGACAGCGGAGTGTTAAAGTCTCCCACTATTATTGTGTGGGAGTCTAAGTCTCTTTGTAGGTTTTGAAGAACTTGCTTTATGTATCTGGGTGCTCCTGTATTGGGTGTGTACCTATTTAGGATCATTAGCTCTTCTTGTTGCATTGATCCTTTTAACCATTATGTAATGCCCTGCTTTGTCTCTTTTGATCTTTGTTGATTTAAAGTCTAGTTTATCAGTGATTAGGATTGCAACTCCTGCTTTTTTTTGCTGTCCATTTGCTTGGCAAATCTTCCTCCATCCCTTTATTTTGAGCCTATGTGTATCCTTGCATGTTGAGATGGGTTTCCTGGATACAGCACACTGATGGGTTTTGACTTTTTATCCAATTTGCCAGTCTGTGTCTTTTGATTGGGGCATTTAGCCCATTTACATTTAGGGTTAATATTATTATATGTGAATTCGATCCTGCCATTTTGATGCTAGCTGGTTGTTTTGCCCATTAGTTGACGCAGTTTCTTCATTGTGTCGATGCTCTTTACCATTTGGTATGTTTTTTGAGTGGCTGGTACTGGTTGTTCCTTTCTATGTTTAGTGCATTTTTCAGTTTAGTGCATTTTTCAGGACTCTTGTAAGGCAGGCCTGGTGGTGATGAAATCTCTAAGCAATTGCTTGTTCATAAAGGATTTTATTTCTCCTTCACTTATGAAGCTTAGTTTGGCTGGATATGAAATTCTAGGTTGAAAGTTCTTTGCTTTAAGGATGTTGAATTTGGCCCCCACCCTCTTCTGGCTTGTAGGGTTTTTGCTGAGAGTTCCACTGTGAGTCTGATGGGCTTCCCTTTGTGGGTAACCCGACCTTTCTCTCTGGCTGCTCTTAGCATTTTTTCCTTCATTTCAACCCTTGTGAATCTGACGATTATTTGCCTTGGGGTTACTATTCTTGAGGAGTATCTTTGTGGGGTTCTCTGTATTTCCTGGACTTGAATATTGGCCTGCCTTGCTAGGTTGGGGAAGTTCTCCTGGATAATATCCTGAAGAGTGTTTTCCAGCTTGGATGCATTCTCTCCATCACATTCAGGTACACCTGTCAAATGTAGATTAGGTCTTTTCACATAATCCCATATTTTTTGGAGGCTTTGTTCGTTTTATTTCATTGAGTTGATCTTAAATCTCTGATATCCTTTCTTCCACTTGGTCAGTTTGGCTATTGAAACTTGTGTATGCTTCGCGAAGTTCTCGTGTTGTATTTTTCAGCTCCATCAATTCATTTACATTCTTCTTTAAGCTGTTTATTCTCGTTAGCATTTCTTCAAACCTTTCTCAAGGTTCTTACTTTCTTTGCATTGGGTTAGAACATATTTGTGTGAGTTTTTGTGTGGAGACCTGCCGCGCCGGCTGCAACAGCCATGCTGGAGACTTGTCGTGCTTTTCTGCTCAGGAATCTCCTGGCCTGTGGGCAGTAAAAACTCGTTTGGAAATGCGGTGATCACTCACCCTCTATGTTCTCGCTGGGAACTGCACTCCAGAGCTGTTCCTATTCCGCCATCTTGGATCGTCTCCAAGACAGTTCTGTTAAAGTCTTTGTCTAGTAGATCTGCCGTCAGTTCTTTTTCAGGAACAGTTTCTGTTGATTTATTTTTCGGATGGGCCATGCTTTCCTGTTTCTTTGTATGCTTTGTGATTTTTGTTGTTGTTGAAAACTGAACATTTCAGTCTAATGATGTGGTAATTCTGGAAATCAGATTCTCCCCTTTCACCAGGGTTTGCTAGGTTTGGTAATTTTTTAAAAAATTATTGTTTTAGGCTGTCTCTGTGCCAACAACCAGCCTGAGGTATAAAATGCAAGGTCTTCTGAGGTCTATTCTGCGCCTATACCTTTCACTAAGCATGCATTTCAAGTTTTCCCTGTGTATGCAGTTGTTTTTGGATGTCCTAGTCTTTAATGTCTGGTTATGAAAAGGGAAAAAAGAGAGAACTGAAGAGTTGATTTTTTTTTAAGGGGCCCTTCATCCCTTTAAATTCCCTATAAGTTAGTTCAGCAGATGGCGAGGCACATGCAACAGTGGGAGAAGGTTCAACAGCAATGGCCACCTGCGTCATTGTCTACTCCTCTGTTGTCAGAAGCAGTAATCAGAGCACAAATCCCTGATATTTGGAGGACAGGGTCCTTTTGGGCCACCCTGGCTCCTGTAAGCTATGTATAAGCTACTCCAGGAACACATGCACACCTGTCAACCACAGGGTGGGAGGTGGGGGATAGATAAATGCTACTGTTCTAAGAGCTGATATTAACCAAAATTAAACACAAATTACTGTTCAAGCCTCTCTCTGGAATTTGCAAGCCTTCAAAAGACTCCAGAGTTCCAAAATAGTTATATCAGATTCTGCCAGTGCAATTGTTTCTAAGAGGGGAAACATTCCTGGTGCTTCCTACTCTGCCATCTTCCTAGAATCCTCCCCTAAATGTAGTTACATCAGCTCTATAATCCATTTAGAGTTAGTTTTTATATATGGTGTAAAATTTAGGTTGAGGTTTTTTTGTTTTGTATTGTTTGCTGTAGATTTTCACTCCCAACGCTATTTGTTGAAAAGATTATCATTTTACCATTGAATTGCCTTTACACCTTTCCAAAAATTTAATGGCCATATTTGTAAGGCCTCTTTATTTTGTTCCACTGATCTGTGTCCATCTCTTCACCAATACTACACCATCAATTATTGTAGCTTTATACTAAGTCTTAAGATGGTGTAATTCCTCCAAATTTTCAATTTTTTGAAATTGTTTTAGCTATTCTAGTTCCTTTGCCTTTGCATATAAGCTTCAGAATCAGCTTGTCTATATCTAGGGGAAAAAAAAAGCCCTACTGAGATTTTTACTGTAAATGCGTTAAATCTATAGATCACTACAGGGAGAATTACTATGTTGAGTCTTCTAATTCATGCACACAGTATGTCTATTTAGGACTTATTTGATTTCTTTAATCAGTGTTTTATAGTTTTAATCTTTTTTTGAAATGGGGTTTTGTTATGTTGTCCAGGCTAGCCTCAAACTCCTGGGCTCAAATGATGCTTTAGCCTCAGCCTCCCAAGTGGCTGGGACCTCAGACATATGCCACCATGCCCAGCTGTTTTATAGTTTTTTTAGCACACTGATTCTATATGTGTTTCATTAGATTTATACCTAATATTTCCTATTTTTTGGAACTACTGTAATTTTTTAAAATCTTGGTTTCTACTTGTTCATTAGTTTATAGAAATTTAATTGATTTTTGTGTTTTGACCTTGTCTCCTGTGATATAACAATGTCACTTTAGTTGTCAGAGGATTTTTTTGATAGATTACTTGGGGTGTTTTTGTTTACTTATTTTCGTTTTGTTTTTGTTTTGAGATAGAGTCTCACTTTGTTGCCCAGGCTGGAGTGCAGTGGCACAATCATCGTTCTCTGCAGCCTCAAATTCCTGAGCTCAAGCAATCCTCCCACCTCAGCCTCCCAAGTAGCTGGAACTATAAGTACATGCCACCATCCCAGCTAGTTTTTAAAATTTTTTGTAGAGATAGGATCTCACTATGTTTTTAAGGCTGGTCTCTAACTTCTGCCCTCAAGCAATCCTCCTGCCTGGGCATCCCAAAGTGATGAGATTACAAACAGGAGCCCCTGTTCCAGGCCTGTTTTTGTTTTTAAACATGTTGTCTGTAAATAGGAATAACTTAATTTCTTCCTAACTTATGCATTATATTTCATTTTCTTGCCTGATTTCCCTATCCAGGATTTGCAATATGATGTTGACTAGGTATGGTAAGAGTAGGTGCCCTGACTAGTTCCTGATTTTAGGGGGAAAGCATTCAGTCTTTCATTTTAACGTTCAACATTAGTCACCAGTTTTTGGTAGCCATTTAACTTTTTGACATTCCCTTCCCACTAGCATGTACGTGCTATCAGAGCAGGTTCTCTCTTCTCTCAACTCAACCGCTAGTGCTTAGTGGCTAGCAGACAGTAGGCTCTCAATAAGTATTCATAGGGGAAAAAATGAAGATTTAGTGCTTCCCTACTTTGCCAACTTAGCCAGCCACAATCACTGTCCTGTATGACAGACAACAAGGGGACTTGGCTGAATATGCACAGACGTTAGAAGAATAATCTTACATGAAACACCCCAACAGATCCAACTAGGCATTTGCCCCATAGAATTGACAATCTTAAGCTGCAGAGCATTTGTAGATCAGCTTTTCGGCAAGGCATACTGTGTCAAAGCATTTATCTATAAGGAATAGGTGACTGCAGTATAATAGTTATTTTAGATTGAGAATGTTCCATTCCCAAAAGGAATTTAAACAAAAAGCTCTCAGATACGAAAAACAGGGGTTTTCAGGGTAGAGAATCCCACTGCTCTGAAATCTTAGGTCCTCAGACGGGTGGGGTTGTTTCGCTAAATTTATTTCAGCCGCTTATAGAAACAGAAGGGGGAAGAAGGGGGTGGCTGCACACCAGCCCTGGCTCTGTAGTATTAATATCTGCCAGGTCAGGCTTTTATTTTATTTTGGAGGGCTGGGGAGACAGGCAGACAGCAAGCATATCTCACAAATGCATGGCTTTTGCATCGTAGTTTCCTATCTTTCTCCATGTATATCACCCACTGAGAGAGAGAGAGAGAGAGAGAGAGAGAGAGAGAGAGAGAGAGAGAG
>NW_022436999.1:4248853-4288196 GCF_009761245.1 Sapajus apella | reverse complement strand
GAGAGAGAGAGAGAGAGAGAGAGAGAGAGAGAGAGAGAGAGAGAGAGACGGGATCTGTTTGCTTTCTTTCCGGCACATGTGTGCGTGCAGGGAAACTGGGGTCTTTGTCCCTGGCCCCCATCAGAACCCCTACCCAATACCACACATACCTCCAATGGCTCTATTACTTGAATGTTAGGGGTCGTTGGATATAAAATCCAGGCCTTTTAAACCTGTTTACCTCTTCCCCAGCTTCCCCAAAGCACTGAACACACATTCTCCTTAGTCCCTGATACCCAAACCATCTCTTCTGCCACGCCTACCCCCATAACTAGAAAAAGGGTTTTAAATGATGTTGCTTTTTCAAACTTGTTTTTTGCTAAATTTGAAATGCTTTACAAAACACAGGTTAATGATCTCCCATAGACTGAAGGGAAACTGAGGCACAGGAGCAAGAGGTAGCAGCAGGTGACCTGCACCTACTGTGAGTGACTGAGATTGATGTCCAGTCCTTGACCGGCTCTCAGAGGTTCCCTGTTGAACTCAGGACTAGAGAAAGCCTGGGCTCGGTATCTGGGGGGTTGCTGCCACGTGGCTGCTGCTGTTTGCTGGCAGAAAGAGGAGACATGCATGAGGAAACTAAGAAATCTGCTGTGCCCAAGACTTGAGTAACTACATGAGAACATGGGGAAGTACTGTGCATGGTGCCCAGCCCATGGGAACCCCAGTGCCAATTTGCTTCCTTGCCTGGGTCACCAAGGAAGGTGGGAGAAAGAGCGTCTGTCCCCTCCTCTCTCTACCCCTGGGGTGGAAAGATAGGCAGGGACCGGTGGGAGGAAGGGTGAACTGGGGCAGACGCTGGGGAGAGGCCCGATATGCAGATTCTCCATGGGGGTCTTGCTCTAAACTGTGGGGTCATCTTCAGGGCAGATCAAGGGACTCACACTTACTAGTAAGCTGTAAAGTGTTCACAGGTAAACCAAGGTGCTATTTTGTCCTAGCATCAGTGAGTTTGCTTTGGAATTATCCTCTACTACTCCCTAGCAAGACCCCAGTATGGCCGACTCCACCCTGGGGAGCTGTTCTTTTGAGAAACAGGAACCTCCCCAGCCAGAGCAGGGATCAGGCAGCTCTTGGAGGGTCGCCATGTGGACAGCCGGCAGGGGAGAGAGAGAGGACGGATCTTTGCCACAGCCCTCTGACTTCTTTAGTGCCGAGTGTCTCCTGCCAACTGCACCCTCCACCCTGGGGTACTGTGGGCCCCCCAAACCAGGGCCTGCTCTTGTCTGACCAAAGGCAACCAGATCTGCTGCAGCTGCTGGGTGAGGAAACAAGCTTTCCCAGAGACCAGGGAAGCAGCTGGAGAAAGATTCCTGCCAGCCCGGGGGTGTAAATATTTATACAACGTGGTGCTGGTGCGTGGGAAGAGAAGGCAGAGGGAGGTGGCAGGAATGAGGAGGCACTGACATGGACAGATTTAAGAGGGCTGCACTTGGGGCCCGGCTAGGAGTGAGGCGGCCCGAGAGGGAAGGAGCAGGAGGCTGCTGGAATCCTAATCCCCACCTGAATTCATATGTCAAAGAGGCTTGGTCTTTGCCCCCAGCTCTCCTGCCAGAGTCAAGGGGAGCAACTTGGAAGAACATTCATCACCCATCCCCTAGTCATTCCTTCTGTTGACTACAGCCCTCTATATAGAGCAGGAGGTGCTGCCTGGAATCAGGGACAAACCAAGTCCACAGGGCCTTAGGAGTAAGGGCCTTTGGCCTCCCAAAGTTTATGCTTTTCGGACCTTAAAGGATGCTGGACCCTGAGAGTTGGACTCCAGAGTGGAAGAAAATATAAATAAAATATAAAATGTAAGCAAAGATTTCTCTCAAGCCTTTATATAGCCAACAGCACTTCCCTCAAGTGACAGGGAACACTGTGCACTGGTGAAGATGATGATGAAGAACAGATGGGACCCAGAAAGAGAGCAAGGTGTGCCTATGGAAACAGTCCTCAACCACACTTGCCAGAGAAGGAGGTGGCCACCATCACCACAGGGCCTAGAAAAGATAAGGCAGTCCGGTGGGTATCTACCTGGAGCTCTTGAGCCCCCTCACCCCAAGCTGCCACCCAGCTCCGGGTGTGCCCAAGCAGAGCATTGATCGAGCCGCCCCTCAGCTGTACCCATGGAGGACTGAGGCCCTAGGATGGGAAGCATGCCTGGACCAGTGGGGACAGCCAGATGGACTCCAATCAATTTGCCTCTGACAGCTGGGGAGCAGGGCCCAGGATGCTCCCACCCCACCCCACCACTCCAGACAGGGAGGGGCGTGGTTGCAACTTCTGGGATTTTTCTGCTACCACGCCCATCAAGAAGTGCCACCTGCTTCATCAGTACCAGGGCTGACCCTGAGAGCCTCCCACAGGTGGGTTTGTGTTGCTGCCCAGTGGCCAAGAGTCTTTAATACACCCCACAATTATCGGCCTCTTCTAGCGTTCCCCCTGCACCCTCAAAATGCCCACTCGCTAAGGGCAGGGACAGTGGGAAGAAAGGCCCTTCCACTGGAAAAGTGCCTCTATCTCCCCAGTAGACATCTCTGGATGCCCAGGTCAACTTCAGCCACTGAGTGAGAATCGAAGGAAACTCAGACTCTCCCAAGAGGCAGACCCTATGCTGCAAATTCTTCAAACACAGCACCGAATTTTGCAAGGAATACATTCCCAGTGGGTGCAACTCCATGGAGCTCCAGCCTCTCCTGGTCTAACCTGGTTAATCCTCCAATCCACAGCCCAAAGGATGGATTCCATTGCCTCCCTGAGCCATGGAGTCCCAGGCCCACACACTGTGGAGGAGACACCATCTGCCCCCATCCTCAGCCCAGGCCTGGCAGACAACATCAGCCCTAACAGGGAGAGGAGCACTGTCCCCATCCCCCTCCCCAGAAGGACACCGGGGCTGGGAGGAGAATCTTCAGGCGCCCAAGACCTCTTCTGCCTCTGTGGCTCTGCCTGCCGGCTGTGGCCTCTTCCTTGCCAGCTCTGCTTAAACAGATGAACAAGAATAAAAGCTGTGTGGCCCAAGGAAAGCTTTAGGGAAAAGAACTGAAACTGAAAGGGGGGAAAAACACAAAAAACTTTTAAGAAATGGGAGAGGATGAGAATTCAAGAAACAGACAAAATAAATCATCCAGGAATCCAGATGTAAAACAAGGCAGGCCAAAAGAAAAGAAAAATTATGCTAAGAAGTCAGAGTGAGGTGGGGAAGGAAGCTGAGAATGATAAAGACTAGGGGGCCAGTTATAAATATTCTGAAAAGAGAGAAGAATATCAAAGCAAACAACACCCGAAAAAATTTTTTCAAAAGACCCAGGAGAGAAAAGGAGGCAGCAGTGAATTGAAAACAACTGCCCTGATCCTCAATCAAATCCACTCAGTAATGTTCTTGGTGGCAACAACTGAGTCTTAGGGCTTTCGTGTGGGTTTCAGACTTTTCCTAACATTGAACAAGAACAGTCCTAGGAGAGCAAGCTTTCCTTCTTGCCTTTGTGTTTCCTACAATTTCCCCACCTCACCCCTACTGTTAGCCTTTTGTAGAGAAAAGGCTAGTCTTCCTGCGACAAGGCCAAAAACCAGTCCAACTCACCCCAGAGTAGGGTGGCTACCATCATGGTGTCCTATGGCTGGCTCACTGGAGAATGTGAGCAGCAGCCCTGTGCCAGGAAAAGAATATTAGGTTTGAGTAGAGCTGTGTGATCAGCTTCTCATCTTCTGGAGAGAGCTCTGGCCCAGCCACCTCTCTGTGGATAAGGGCTCATCTAACCCACAGACACACCATTCCTGGAGAAACACAGGTTCATGGCAGATTGGCATACCCACCTCTATGCAAAGCCAGAAAAATCCCAGCAAATGCAACTTTTGTTAACAACTTAGATGATTTAAATTAATTTCCACGTCTTCTCAAGGGAGCCTAAAGATAGCCACAACCATTGTTCTGGTTGGCAGACAGCTTCTTGAAGTTCAGTGCCTCAATGTCTTGTGTCCATAAACCCCACAAAAACTTGTGGAAGATGCTGGTCCCTTGTTGGCTTGGCTTCTTTCAGCCTTCTAATTGTTCTCTGTCTTCTGCGATTCTGTCGGTGCCTCCCTTCTCTGTGACTGCTTTGGGTTTTCCAGTTTCCTTACTTAAACCTCTATACTCTTCATTTCCCTAAGGGAGCAGGAGTTGGGAGAAAGCTGAAGCAAACCCAGGCAAAATTGAGAAGCAAAGAAAGTAACAATGTGGGTGTTGGGTTCAGTGCCCAGCTGTGCAGTGCCCAGGCTGTCCTCAGTGGGGGAGGCAGGCTCCCCGTAGATAGGCGGCTCACCAAGCATGTTCTACTGCAACTCCAAAGTTCAGCCATGGTCTGAGCTCTGGTCAGCTGGGACAAGGAAAATGGTACTCATGCCAGCCCATCTCCCTCCAAAAATTCTTATCTACTTGACCCTGATACTTCTGTACATTCCAAAAGTAACATTTCTTTTCTATCCAAAACTGAGAGGTGACAAAAAGTACAGAAGGATGAATGCCTAGGTTGTGGCCTTACACACTCAGCTTCTTGCCGTCGCTCCTAACTGTCAACCTGACACAGTCATATAATCTATGACTCACACTATTCTTTAACCATGAAAAAAGACAAACCAGGAAATTACAAGCTGAAATACCTAAAATGCAGTCCATTCAACTGAACTAATCTCCTAATAAGTGTGTGTATATTGAGAAGTCATGCTCTATCTGTTCTGAAAGATGTGGAAGTTTCCGGAAAAGTGCAAGGTGACAGCAGATCCCACCTTGTCAAGATTTGTCCTCCAAAGGATAAGTGCCTGGTCTTGGGCTGAGCTGCCCAGCAGTTTGTTAAAGGAGTCTTAAGAGCTGGGAACTAACATGTTGGCGTGGAGCACACCAACTCGATGTTCAGGCTGACCATGTTCAAAGTCTGGCACTGCCCCCACCTAGGCAAGTGGAGGACTCACCTACCTCCCTCAGTCTCCTCCGTTGTGAAATGGCAATGACAACAATCCCCATCTCCTGGGGTTGCTGTGAGGACGGATGAGCAAAGCACTTGGCACACTCTTGATGTGTATGAGCTCCCCCTCCAAAAAAAAGGAACCCAGTCAACTTTTGTTGTATGTTAAGCGGCAATTGGCAAGACCAAGAAGAGCCCTGGAGGCCCCATAAAGTGGGATTCCATAGAGCCACTGGACCTTAGTCAAGTATCCCAAGCAAGAGCGAGGAGAGCATCCCAGAGGAGGCCCAAGCAGCTGGCGGGTGGAGCGCTGGCGGGGAAAACCAAGGACAGCACTGGCAGCCAGGGTGGCTGTGTGGGTGGGAGGACGCAGGGGGCTGCACTCCAGTCTCCCTGAATTAGCTCAAGCTGGCTGCATCCCCACCCTGGCATGTGTTCATCCTTCTGTGAAATGGAGCCCACATTGACCTAGCACCCAGTATGTGCAAGGTGCTGGCTGAACAGGGAGCTGCAGTGGGAGACTTCAGCATGATCATTGCCTCAGAGACTTAATAACTGGGTGTTTCTGCCCAGATTCAGAAATCTGGCCTTTTATGAGCTGGATTGAAAGGAGATGACCAAATGCTGAGAAATTCTTATTTGGGGGCTGATTTTTTTTCTTTTAGTTAAGTGGAAAATCAAAGAGTTTAAAAGTGTTTTTAGACAGCTGAACACCAATTCAATCTTGGTAATGTTTAGGGGGTATTATTAATTTTTAGGTGGAATAATGATAATGTAGCTAAGTTTAACAAGAGTCTATTCTTTGGAGATATTGAATGAACATTTTTTTTTTTTTTTTTTTTTGAGATGGAGAGTCTTGCTCTGTCCCCCAGTCTGGGGTTCAGTGGCGTGATCTTGGCTCACTGCAACCTCAGTCCTAAAACAATTCACCTGTCTCCTGGTAGCTGGGACTACAGGCGCATTCCACCACGGCTAATTTTCATATTTTTAGTAGAGACAAATTTTTACCATATTGGCCAGGCTGGTCTCAAACTCCTGACCTCAAGTGATCCACCCAACTCAGCCTCCCAAAGTGCTGGGATTACAGGCATGAGCCACCACACCCGGCCCAGAATGAACTGACAGATGAAATAATATGATGTGATATATAGGATCGACTTTAGAATTGTACAGGCGGTAGGGAGGTGGATGGTGGCACTAATGAGCAGATTTGGCCATCAGTTGGTGATGTTGAGACTGGGTGGGCACATGGGGTCCGTCAAATTACTCTGTCTCCTTCTGCATATAAATTTTCCATAATAAAATGTTTTAAGTTCATAAAAACTAAAAATGTTTTAACTCAATGATTGTTGTATTACTAGCTTTTGCAATACAATATTTACTTCCTATAGACACATGTCCTTGGACAAGAAATGCAGCTATGGAAAAACCTGTTGGGAGCAGGGGAGGGCTGGAGAGCAGATGGACACCCCCACCCGAGGGCAGCCTTCCCCACACTTCTGTGGGGACCAAGAGTGGGGTCCTGCCCCTCTGGGCCTCTTGGGCTGGAAAGCGCAGACAGAGGGACCGATGTCCATTTTGACACTGCTTTTAAGCTCAGTAAAAATTACTTTAAGTTTGCTTTTAATGTATTTTTAAAGCACAATGAATATTTTTTTTCCTCAGCAGAAAGCCATCATAGCCGGGTGGGCAAGCTACTCAACCTTTCTAACCTCACTTTTCACAACAGGAAAGTGGGGACACTTACACATACCCTAATTCCCAGGGCGTGAGGGTGAATGTGACCAGTGTGTCGAGCGCGTCACATGGTAAGAACTGTAACAGGGTGGGTCTGATATGTGGTTTTTTGTGGCTGCTAAGCCTCTGAGAGGACCACAGGAGAGCCACCCCATTGTGAGCACCCCGTTTGAATCTGAATGGTTTTCTTAAACATTTAAGTTAAACAAAAATCGAGGCACATATCCTCTGAAACCCCTTTGGGCCAAGTACCCTGCTGGGTGTCAACCCCTTCGGGCGTCACAGAAGCCACGGCTGAGGCCCCCAGCCAGAGGAGCTGCCCAGGCTCTGAGAAGAACAGGGCAGCTGGGATGGAGCCACCACAGCTCTCTCTAGTTGAAGAATTAGTTGGAAAATGAAGAGTAGGGGACTGCCCACTCCTGTCCATGGCTTTGAATGTCAAAATGCACCCCCAGAAAGTAGACCTGCAGACCAACCCTTCCCAAAGATGGGGTTCAGAGTGCTCTAGACAGACAGCAGGCAACATCTCCCAAAAAGGAGCTGAGTCTCAGACAAGCAGTCCATGGAGGCCTCCAGACACCAGGGGCAACACAACGTCCCTTCACCAGTGTGAAGGCCCTGCCAAATGGCTGTGCAAAGGTGGCTGGGCAAGAGATACAGTTCCAAGAAGAAATCAAGGAGCCATGGCACGCAGAAGGACTCCCAGGAGAGGCAAGTGGCCTACACAACCAGTTTATGCCCCCAGACTGCTGGGTGGATGGCTTCCTCCAGACAAGCTTCAGTCAGAAGAGAGTGTTTGTGACTTTGGGTGACAAGACTGGAGGAGACAAGGGAACCTAAACAGGTGGTCATCCAGCCCACTGTCAGAGCGGCCACACCAAGTCTTTGGGTTCTTGCTCTAAGTCTCCTACCAGCCAGATGAAGGGATAGAGGATTCACATCCAGCCACATCTTGACACCGCTGATCCTGGAGGAGGAAGGATGGAGCATGGCACCTCCACCTGCTCCCTTTTCTTGCCTAGGAGGAAACAAGAAAGGAGGCCGGAGAGCCCAAGACAAAGTTCGAGAATGTTCTCAAAAGGTCCTTGGGCTTTGGGACCTTCACAATGCATTCATGAGATTATCCTAAGCTTCTGAAAGCCCCCTGGCTCCAGAGAAGAGGGCAGTCTCTGGCTACTAAACGTTGAGTGCAGCGGCTAATGGCACACTAGAGCCAGAATGCCTGGGTTCAAATCCCAGCTCTGCTATGTATTAGCTCTGTAACATTGGGCAAGGTACTTAACCCGTTTCCTCCTCTGTAAAATGAGGATAACTATGGCCCTACAGGACAGAGTTGTTGCTTAGATCAGTAGAAAACCCTCAATTAATTTAGCAAGGGGCCCTCCTCTGCCCAATGGGATGTGCTACTACTGACCCCATGGGGTTCTGGAAGAAATCAACATGCTACAACCACGTGGGAATGCATTTGAAGGAAGTGGAAAGTTTTCACAGAAAGTAGCCCAGAGACATGCACAGAGTGCTGCTCTCAGCTCAGACCAGAAACCCCAAAGATTTGTGCCGCTGTCAGAATGCAGCTTTCTGGAGTCTACCAGGCTACAGAGCTCCATGGAGTCTGGAATAGAAATGGGTTTACCTAGTCTTCCCCTGGAGTGGTGGCGAGGAAAGGTGATACTTTGAGGCTTTGTGCAGGACAAGCAGGGAGTATTGCTCAAATCCAAGCCGGCTGCCCTGTGGGGGACACAGGCCCACGCCGGCAGGCCTGGGGAGAGCCACTGCCTGCTGAGGTGAGGCCGGCACCAGTTGGTTTGAGGAGCCCACCTCTATCTCAGAGCTGGACTGGGCTTCCCGGGATGGGGAGGAAAGGGTTAAGCCGGCTCGGGCTCTGGAGGGAAAGCACTCGCAGCTATAAACAGAAAGCCCAGGGAGGGAGGGGGCTGACACAGGATGTGGCCAGGGCTCGAGCTGTCTGATTATTAACTTCACTTTTATTTGGAGGGGGATTCGATTCTCTGTTTTACTTCCCATCAAGGAAGTGAAAGCCCAGGTCTCAGAGGGGCCTGGTTTCAAATTGTTTTGTCACAGCTCATTTATTTTTCCTTTTAAATAAATAAACAAAACCACCTCTTTGTTTTCCCCTTAATGAGCATTCAGCAAATCATCTGTGGGTGAGGCATGAACGGGGTTTTCTGGAGTCCTTCATGGGAGAAGTTTGGCTTATTATTTTAAAAGGGAAAAGCAAGGATCTCGCCTTTAGCTCCAGGCTTCTCGAAGGCTGTCAAGGCACTTTCTCTTTTGCCTCCTCTGAGATATCCACTTGGACCAGCGAGGTGTCTGAAATCACAGCCTCAAGCCAGGCCAAGGCCCCAGGAGCTTCCTTGGCTGGACCCACAGCCTGCCATCCCATCTGACAGGCCCTGACACCAGGCCACGCAGAGGAAGTACCCGGCACCGGCTCAGTTGTTTGGGCGCAGACCCATGGCTCTGCTCCTACGGCACCCTGACATGTCTACTAAAAATAACTTAAAACACTTAAACACACAAAAGGATTCCATTACAGGTTTAAGAAAACACCATTACATGTTCCTTTTGCTCAAGGTTCAAAACGTTGGGAACTTGATTTCAACACAAAATTCGTATCAAAACCCATTCAATCCCATGATCCCCTTGCAACAACCTTTTCCTGAAAGACCTGCACGTGGCACCCCAGGGCCAGTATCACAGGGTCCCGACCCTCACGGGGTCTCATAATTCAACAATTCAGTGAGGGAGGATGCAGCGACAAAGACCGTAAGGAAAAAGGAGAGTTTACAGCAGCAGCTACTGCTACTCAAGGTGGGCAGAGAAGGGAGCAGGCAGATTTTGCTGGAAATTAAAAGGAGAAATCCAGGAAGGCTTCCTGGTGGAGGTGATCTTTAAGCTGAACCTTGAAGGACTGACACGATGAACGGATGTTCTGGAACCTGAGACATAACCAAGTGCCAGAGAGACAGCATCCATGTATGAACTGAGCTAGACAGAGACAACAGTGGGGCCTGGGGCTCCTCAGAATGGCATCTCAAGTCCCCATGGTGGACAGGGACTGGAATGCTTCGGCCGTCTGGAGCCAGCTCCGTGGTGCCAGTCCCTGACCTCTGGCTTGGAGACTGGTGTGCCTCTTGAGCAAGCAGATACTACGCCTGGTCTTGGACCCTGTCACTTGCCTGCCCCACAAAAACCTGCTGACCGCTGTGACCTACTTTAACGGCCTCTGACTTTCCGCTCTTCGAATATGGGGCAAAAAGAAGGAGGGCGACTGAGGCCTCTCAGTACATTTGAGGCTCAGAGGCTCAGGCCTGCCTTCGCAGCGGCTACTGGAGTGGCGCTTCCCAGCACCCCGGGGTAGCTGCCAGGGTCCAGGGCGCTCCTGCGCTTCTGCGATGCCCCCGCACTCCCGCGGCCGCGCTTCGCGGTCGGGCTCTCCCGTCGCCTCCCCGCAGCCCGCTCCGCCGCGAGCCAGTACCTAGCCGGGCCGGGCGCGGGGCCCGGGCGAGGCCGCCAAGATGGCCGACGCGCTCCGCAGCGCGCGGATCACGCGGGAGGGCTGCCCTTGGCCTCCCGGGAAGCTGCCAAGGTTCCGCCGCCCTCCCTGGCGCTCTGCCCCGGCCGGCCTGCTGGGATCTCCTTCCCGGCGCGCCCTTCAGCTCCTGGGGCCTCGCGAACCTTCCAGGCCCGAGGCCATCCAGACGCGCGCACCAGGCCCGACCCGGGAGCGGAAGGCGCGACGCAGCCCAGAGGAGAGACAGGGGCCGGGGCTGCTCCGCGGCTCGGAACGCGAGGGGCGCGTGGGCCGAGGCTGCTGCCGGAGGCTGCGGCGTGGGACGAGATCCTCGCTGCGGCTCAGGGCCTGGCCTCCCGCGGCCGCTGTCTCCCGGAAGCCCGCGGAAGCGGCGCGATGGACGTGGCCACACTGCCCTCCAGTGGCCAGCCCGCCGAACGACACGCCCGGGCGCCGTTTGGGGGTCGGGGTGACGTGTCCACGCTCTGCCTTTTGCTCCATTTGAAGGTGGGGTTTGTTCCTCCGTGGTTCCTCTTACAGGCCGCCAAAGCTGCCCTCTGCCACAGTGCACACTGACCCAACAGCAGGTTGGCCGCCTTCGGTGGCTCTCAAACTTCAACTTCAGTGTGCACAGGAATCCCCTCCCCCGGCCCCCGTCCTCCCCTTGACAATTCTTTCAGACCCGGATGTTCCCCAACTAAGTCAGAGAATTTGCATTTATAGCAAGTCCTCAGGTGATGCTGAGCTGCTGGCCCGCTGGAGCCACATTCCGAGAACCACTGGCTCGGCTCACTCTTTCTGTCCTGGGGTTTCTGTCATCCACTCATTCAATGCAGAACATGACTTGCTAGGCACGGAGGCCGAGTGGGCAGAACAAATTTCCCGCCCTCGTGGAGCTTAGTCCGAGGAGACAGACTTGTTTCAACAAATCACCTGTAAAGAAATGCAGGATTCCATTTGAAAAGGTTTTCAAATTCCTGTGAAGGAAAAAAATAAGGTGCTCAGAGAACACATATAAATGGGGCACTAATTTAGCTTTGGAATGGGAAGGTTCTCAGGGAGGACCTCTCTGATGAAACCTTCAAGCTCAGGCCAGGAGGAGGAGGGATGAGGTCCTGAGGGGAATGGGGAGGGACTGGAGCGGGCAAGCCGAGCAGGTGAGGTGCAGACAGACCCTGGCTGTAGAAGCAGAGACTGGCAGGGGCAGGCAGGGGATCAGAGCCTCCTAGGCCCATGCCTCTGGTCCCCACAGAGCTGCCTCCACAGAAGGGCAGCATCCAGGGGAGAAGAGGGCCTGGCTGCTCAGACTGTAGCCAGCCTCTCAGCACCAAGAAGGGTGCTCCACCTTCAGGAACCCCAGCCAGGTGCCCACAGCCCACAAACTTCTCTTTGCCTGAACAGATTTACATAGGTCCCTTCTGTAAGGCCTGAAGGACAGTCCCATTTGATGGAAGCAGGTCTGCTGAGTAATGATGAGTGAACGTGATGTTACCATCTACCCATCAATGCCCTCAGTGTGCCATCTCCTCCCTCCTGCAGGTCCAGGATCCAGTGAGCATTCGTAAGCACCTACTATGTGCTCTGCACCAGGATCACTGCAGTGCTGTGTGAGACATGGCACAAAGGGGCCAGCCGGCCCTCGGAGGCTCCAAGCACCCTGGAGGGCAGGTAAGTGGAGTCCACCCTCCCGGCCCCAGTGTCAGCTCCAGCCTGCTGTGTGCGCTCCTACTCTGCCCAAATGTCCCTGGGACCGCTCTTTGCAGTTGGGCCAGGCTGACAAATGGCAGCGGCAATTCTAGTGTGCAAATGCTTCTTACTTGGTATCAACACCAGCTTGATGGCAGGGGGTGGGATGAGCACCAACCACTGCTCTTTATCCCTCGTGCTCCAACAAGGAGGTACCATCCCATTAGTCCTGTTCCCTGCTCAGTCCCTTCTGTCCCCAGTTTTCACATCTGAGAAGTGTGGAGCGGGGAAGAGTTGTGTTAGATGATCTCCAAGGGTTTTTGGACCATGTCTAGCCCACCAGTGCTCTGTGGGAGAGATGGACAAGAACAGCCCTGCCCACTGACCCCATGACCCTAGCGTTATGCAAAGCAAGGCCTTTGGCATTAACGGACTCCAGGTTGGGGGATGGGAGAGGGGAGCAGCTGAAAAACAATGTGCAACTTTAGAATCAAATCAGTCCAACTCTGTTCCTGACTCTGTGATCACCGGCAAGTGGTTTTTAATCTTTCTGAGCCTCAGTTTCCTCATCTGAGAGATGGGAATCCCATGATACCTATCTCATGGGGCTGTTCTGAAGATTACTGATAACAGCTACCACTTAGCAAGTGCTTGATCCGTGCCAGGCACCACACTGAGAGCTTCCCGTCCACTCCATGAGGGCATGTGCAGAAGTGCTGGCCCTGTGCCAGCAAGAAGTAGGGCTCCACATGGTTGTTATTCTGTGACAGCCCTCCTGCTCTGCATAAATATATTTAACAGGCAAAGGCTTCGTAAGCCCTTGGCACATAATAAGCACTCAATAAACAGTGGGCTTTATTACTAGCCAGAGAGAAGGGACTCTTGTGAGGAGGTCCTACAGAAGGAGAAATATGGAGGAGTGGCTGACCCAAGATGATGGCTCACACACCTCTCCCAGGAGGGTCAGCCCCATGCCTAGCTAGGCAGTTCCCTGGCTAGGACTAGGATGGCAGCTCTTACTCACTCTTCCCAGAGAGTAGCTAATTAGCCTCCCAGCAGCCAGGA
The DNA here is from genome assembly GCF_009761245.1 of Sapajus apella. Taxonomy (NCBI): domain Eukaryota; kingdom Metazoa; phylum Chordata; class Mammalia; order Primates; family Cebidae; genus Sapajus; species Sapajus apella. The sequence continues at coordinate 4,275,206 of NW_022436999.1, read as the reverse complement.
GCTCCTCAGATGAAAGGTGCTTAATACAAGCTCAAGGCGTAACCCCCATATTTATAACTAAGGTTCCCTGGGGTGAGGAAGGCCCCAGGGCAGAGAGACAGGCCAGATCAGGGCCTCGCCTTGTTTATGACGGAGGTTCCCAGGGAAGAGAGCCGGCTGGGGTGGCTGTGAGCCTGAGAAAGGGCTCTGGGTGGTGGGTGTGGGCTGCAGAGGGAGCCCCTCCCTAGGAGTGGGCGGGGCCCAGTGGCAGAGGAGGCAGAGTGAATGCTTCAGGGCCCAAGCTGTCTCCCAGAGTGGGAGCTCCAAGGTCAGGAGACAGCCTAGGATAGGGTAGATCAATGTGAGGCTCTGCTCCTGGGCTGCCAGGTCAGAATTCCAGTTTTGCTATGGCCATTCCAAGTCCCAGAGCCTCAGCTTCCTCATCTGTAAAATGGGGATAATGGTAACATTGACCTCACAGCTATTTACTGACAACACTTAGTACAGACAGGACCTGGCACCCACTATGTAAAGAATGAGGATTCATGCATTTGCTCATTCAACAGATATGTATTGAGCACCTGCTGTGTGCCAGGCACTGGGTGTTAGAAATACAGTCATGAGGCCGGGCGCAGTGGCTCACGCCTATAATCCCAGCACTTTGGGAGGCCGAGGCGGGTGGATCATGAGGTCAAGAGATCGAGACCATCTGGTTAACATGGTGAAACCCTGTCTCTACTAAAAATACAAAAATTAGCTGGGCCTGGTGGCGCATGCCTGTAGTCCCAGCTACTAGGGAGACTAAGGCAGGAGAATTGCTTGAACCCAGGAGGTGGAGGTTGCAGTGAGCCGAGATTGCGCCATTGCACTCCAGCATGGGTAACAAGAGTGAAACTCCATCTCAAAAAAAGAAAAACAAAAGAAATACAGTCATGAACGAAACAGATCCAGTATCCCTTTGATTCTATAGGGAAGACAGACAACAGACACAAGAACCGAGAGCTAGGAAATACACTGCCTGGCAGTGACTGCACTGTCGGAATCGGGTATGAGGATGGGGTCAGGTGCTCGATACAGTGGCGGAAGAGCAGGTACCCAGGCAGATATGGGGAGATTCAGAAATAGTGGGGTTGAAGGGCCAACCCAAAGTGCGCAGCAAACCAGAGGCAGGAGCCTGGGCCTGAAGCATAGGAGTCTTCACCCACAGCTGCCACAGCAGCCCTTGCAGCTCCCTCTGCCTCTCACTAAGGGGTGTGACCAACGAAGCCACCCGCCCTCACCTCCCCCTTGGCTCCAGCACCTGACTCCTGCAGTCTGGAGTCCAGCAAGGCAAGTAACTGACACAGCTCCCGCGTCCTGACAGCTTCCATTCTTTGACATTCACCAGCGTCACTGGCTGAGCTCGGGCTACACGGCCATCTTGTCTCTGAGTCCTCCCAACCAACTGGTGAGGTCCGTAGCAACCCTGTGTTTTTGTTTTGTTTTGTTTTGTTTTTGAGATGGAGTCTCACCCTTCTCGCCCAGGCTGGAGTACAGTGGTGCGGTCTTGGCTCACTGCAACCTCCGCCTCTCGGGTTCAAGTGATTCTCCTGCCTCAGCCTCCTGAGTAGCTGGGACTACAGGCATGCGCCACCACGCCCGGCTAATTTTTTGTATTTTTAGTAGAGATGGGGTTTCACTGTGTTAGCCAGGGTGGTCTCGATCTACTGACTTTGTGATCCGCTGTCTTGGCCTCCCAAAGTGCTGGGATTATAGGCATGTGCCACCACGCCTGGCCAACCCTGGGTTTTTTTTTTTTTTGCCAAGGTGAGGTTCACATAACATAAAATGAAGCATTGTAAAGTGAGCACTTCAGTGGAATTTAGTGCGTTTGCAGTGTTGTGGAACCTCCACCTCTGTCTAGTTCCAAAACATTTTTATCACCCCAAAAGGAAACCCATACCCACTAAGCGGTTGCTCTCCTTTCCCTCCTCCCCCAGGCCCTGGAAACCACCTTCTACTTCCTGTCGCTATGGGGTTGCCTGTTCTGGATACTTCACCTATCCAGAGCTTGGGGTCTGACCTCTGTCACTTAACATCATGTTTTCGAGGTTTATCCGCATTGTGACATGTGTTGGTATTGCATCTCCGTCTATGGCTAAATAATGTTCCATTGTCTGTAAGCACCCCCATCTTACAGATGAGGAGACAGGCCTGAGGTGCTGAGACTCCCAGCCTGAGTCCACACTGGAGAGACATGGTCTGTGCAAGCCTGCTGCCCAGATGGCCCCATCCTGGCACTGCCATCTGGGAGGAGGCTGCCACTGGGGACGATGCTGGTCCCGGAGTGGTGACCTGACCCCATCTGAGGTTCACTTCTCAGCGCAGGTTCACAGGTATGGGTACTCTAGACTCCCAGGCACCCTGCTCCGGGCAAGACCACAGCATGGCCACAGAGGCCACCTCCTTGGGGGAATTCCAGCCCCTGGCCAACTACAGACCATAGCACTCCCAGGGGTTCAGCCCTTTCTCACAACTGGGTTGTGACAGCTGGGAGGTATTCAGCCCTGGGGTAGCCTGGCGGGCAGGCTAGGTTGGGAACCTATCCCCAGCTGGCTTCCCAAGGCAACATGGCCAGACCCGTCGGGCAAGTGGACCACTCATGTGGCACGCATGTACTGAGCGCCCACTCTATACCAGCCTGGCACCACCAGGCCTCCAAGAAGCTCCCTTTCTGATGAGGATGAGCCACCCCAGAACAGAAACTGGGTGCTGGGGCCAGGACCAGGACAGAGGGGCGCTCCCAAGAATGAGCACTGGCACTGAGCACAGGGAGCTCCCCGCCAGCAGCACCTGACACAGCACACACCAGGGCTCCCTGGCCTCAGGAAAGTGGGGCTGCCACATCAAGAAGGCCACGACACAAGGGGCCCTGCCAACGTGCAGCCTCAGGTGGAAGGCACGGATGCGGCAGTACGCAGGACCCTAGCATGCCTGCCTGGGGATGCCCACCTCAGCCCACTTGATGGCCAGTCGAGACTCAGTGTGCACTGTCCACGCACCCTGTTCTGACACTGCCTAGTGTCCAGTTATTCATTCATTTCACTCATTCATTTGGGGCCACTCTACTGAACAATGAGGATATAAAGTTGTAAAAACAAAACAAACATGTTGCTGTCCTCTAGAAGCTTAAAATACAGCAGACTGAGAAGGCAACTAGTAATGACCACCTGGCTAGGGGCAAGGAGACCAGAGGCAGGGCCTAGCCCATGGACAGCTGCAGTTGGAGTGTGTGTGTGTGTGTGTGTGTGTGAGTGTGTGTGTGTGTGAGAGTGAGTGTGTGAGTGCGTGTGAGTGTGAGAGCAGGAGAGTGTGTGAATGTGTGTGTGTGTAAAACAGTGGGAGAGTGTGTGTGTATGAGTGTGTGTGAGAGTGGGAGTGTGTGTGTGTGTGAGTGTGTGTGCTCACGTGTCCACAGCCGAACTCACCTCCAGACAATTATGCACCCCTACCCGCTCACCCCATCCAACTTCATCCCCACCAAGGCAGGTCTACTCAGTAAGTCAGGCTGAAAACATGAGCCTGGGAGGCTGGGGCTCCTTAACTGCCACCCCCACCTGCACCTCATCCAGGATGAAAGAGGCATTATTCAGCAAGGACATGGCCACTGAAAGTGCCATGGAGGACTGGCCAAGGGGAGGGGAAGGGCTCCCTACAGCCCTTTCCCTGCTGGGCTGAGTTGAATGGCCGTGTACTTACCCAGGCTGGTACAAAGCCACTGGCCCCAGGGCCATCCCCTGATGACACAGCACTTCCTGGCTACCAGTGCATGCTGAGTATGTCACATGCATTCCTTAAACCACTAAGGTTTTACCAGTGACTTACCCAAGGTCACTGGGCCAGTGTGTAGAAAATTTGCATTCTCGTATAAGCCACTCCAAAGTCCACACTCACAGATCTAACCCAACCAAGCCAAGGGGCCTGCCACAATGCTCCCCTGTACACCTCCCACAGCTGCCTGTCTAGGGGAAAGAAGGAAATCCCTTCACACACAGCCCCTGCCCCAGCCGTGCTACAGTCCCTTTCTCTTCCTGTGCCCTAGCTGACCCCCTAGCTAAGTCCACCTTTTGGCATTCAGGGTGCACCTCCTGTCCCAGGGAGCTCCCTGAGGAGCTGGAGGGAACAGTCTGCACTGGGGCTGTGGGTGGAAGGGAAGAGGATGGGGCTAACTAGGTCCTGGGCACATAGGGCCTCACATGGGAAGGAAAACACTCCCTCAAAGGGCCAGATGCTCTCAGCCAGCTCCCACCCCCTGCTGCTGTCACGAACTTCCTTGCAGACAGGGGAGACAGCAAGCTAGATCTTCCTCCAGGTGTCTTGGCTGACCTGAAAACCCCAGGGTGCCCTGAAAGAAAGAAGGCCAGGGAAGGAATGCGTGGGAAGGTGGGTGATTGTTGCCCTCCATTCCAGTGTTGGGTGTGGGGGCCACCTGCCCAGGGAGCATAGCCTAGCTGAGGGGCAGGAATGGGCCCCTGCGTGTCCCAGGGGCAGCCCAGGGCCAGATGGGGCTAACTACAGTCCCCATGGCCAGGACATGGCTACTGAGGGGCCCAGTGACCACAGCTATGTTCTCTGGGCTCTGGCTGAAGCACTTTGCATGCGTTAATCCTAAAGCCAATCTTTACAACCTCCCTGAAAGGAAGATGCACGAGGCCCCCGTTTTACACATGAAGAAACTAAGGCTCGGAGATTAGAGAAATGTGCCCATAGCCAGATGGAGGAAACAGTAGTCAGGATTCACATCCTTCTGATTCCAAAGGCTTTGCCCTTGACAACTGCTTAGAGCTTTTCTGCTGGCTGTGCCCTGCACCAGGCTGGCACCTAAGATGTTCAGGTATTCACTGGGATGAGGAGGGAGTAGACAGGTAAGGGGATATGTGAGAGGATATGGGGATGAGTGAGAGGGCAAGTGAGTGCCTAAGTGAGTGGGCGACTGAGTGGCTGGGCAGTGAACAAGTCAGTGGACAAGCAGACTAATAAATGAATGGTGCGGTGATTAAAGGGCTGAGTGAGAGAGAGGAGCAATCGCTGCTCTGTCAAATGACCTCTGGGAGTGAAGAGGGAATGCGGCTTCTGAGAAATTGGGTGGTCCACTGGAATCTGGCTTACCATGAAGAATAGCCCCAGGTGGTCTCCCTCCCTGGAAAGGCGCTCACCCACAAAGGGACTCTGGAGGCCACAGGGTTTCTGCCTGCCAGACACACGCACATTCCATGACCAAGTAATGGGCTGGCCAGGTCAATCATCTCTAGGGCTTTGGGAGCCCCATTGCTTAAGAGGAACCTGGGCCAGGTATCGATCAGCCTACCCCTGCTGGGAGGAAAAGCGGAAAAAGAGATCCATTGGTTCTGCCCAAGGTGGAGGTGGGGGTGGGTGGCCAAGAGGCCCCAACTGCTGTCCTGGGAGGGCAGGTAGGCCTGGCCGGGACAGAGCTCCTTTGCTCTGGCTGTTGGGCCCTAGGGGTCAGTGCCCGCGTCCTGTTTGCCTAAGGGGGTGGATGCAAGGTGGTGCAGATGTGCCTCAGCAAGGGGTCACTGCCATGGACAGGGAAGGCCAATGGGGTAAGGCAGGCTGGACTGGACCCAGGAGTCAGGATAACATGGCATAAAGGGGCGGTGGATCTTAGGGCTGGAGGCAGGGAAACTTAGGGTCTATAGCCCACCAACACCTTCCATAAGGCTCAAGGGGAAGGTAACTGGACCGAGTCAAAGGCAACTCCGTGAGTTAAAGGGCACGCAGAGGAACTCTCCCATCCAGCCCTCAGCCAGCTCTCCAAGGAAGACTGGAGCAAGCCAGGGGCAGGTGCTGGCCAACGTGCTTCTGGAGAACAGGTCCCAGATGCTGCTCAACTTGGGGTCAGAGGAATCCAAGAGGGGACCCCAGAGCCATGCCTGGTCAGGCACAGCCCCTCCTCAGTCGTGAGTTTTTACCCACTGCTCACTTCAGGACTCGGGGCTTGTCATGACATACAATGAGCTGACAGAGGGTATGAGGGCCTCTTGGAGTGGGTGGGGTGCACAGAAAACTGCTCAGCACCTTGGTATCCTCCCTGTGCACTCAGGCCTTGCATGAGCTGCCTGTCCTGGAGGAAACCTTGAAGAGGACAGACAGCACTGCAGCTCCCTCACCTTTCTGCGTAGGGTTCCAGGAACCTGAGCAGGGCAAATGCTTTCACCACCCTGTTTTGAGAACAAAGTGAGTAGGCCTGTTAGCCCCATATCTCCTCATGGGGTCCTGGGGACTATACTCCATCCTGGAAAATGCCATAGAGGTCACTTTGGGCACAGGCACAGTGGCCGTCCGAGGGGGTGTGTTTAGGGCCAGACACCTTCCGGTCCAGCACAGGCTGTGAGGAGCAGGCAAGTGCCCTCTAGTGGCCTCTCCCGACACAGGTTGCATAGAGCCCCAAAAGACAGCTTGCCTAGGAGCACAGGGACAACCCCAGCCATCTACAGGGTCTGGAAGTGCTGTGCAACTAACACTCAATTTTTTCAAAAGAAAAAAAGAGATAGCTCTATATCAGAAGGTCATTGCAAGATGGCAGAACAACATATATAGCCCTTTAGGATGGCTTTCTGCAAATATTAGTGATAATGACGACGCCAACAAGAGTAAAAGTTATCTTAATCCTCACAATGACCCATGAGGTAGGCCTTATTATTTCTAGTTTACAAATGAAAAAGGGGCTGCCAGGTGCGGTGGCTCATGCCGGTAATCCCAGCACTTTGGGAGGCCGAGGTGGAAGCATCGCTTGAGGCCAGGAATTTGAGACCAGCCTGGTCAAAATGGTGAAACCCCGTTTCTACTAAAAATACAAAAATTAACCAGGCATGGTGGCGGGTACCTGTAATCCCAGCTACTCAGGAGGCTGAGGCATGAAAATAACTTGAACCCACGAGCCAGAGGTTGCAGTGAGCCGAGATCACGCCACTGCACTCCAGCCTTGGCAACAGAGCAAGACTCTGTCTCAAATGAAAACAAAACAAAAAACACAAATGAAAAAGATACAGAACTTGGGTTTCAACTCAGCTGTGATGACAAACTTGTGCTGGTGTTTAGGCACTCCGCTTTAACTCTTCAGATTTTAACAAGAGGCTATTTCCAACCAAAAGCGTAGCCTTTTCTCTCCTGTCTCCTGCTCCCAAGAGAGACTGCACTGTTGAGGAGAAAGCAGGGAAATGGCTCTTTCACCTCTCTGTGGTAAAAGGATCAATGATAAACTTTTCTTTCTCTTGTTATACTTTACAAAGGACTTTCACCTGTGTTATCTCATTTGCACGTCACACCAGCCCTGTGAGGGAGGACGTATTAACCCCATCCCACATGTAACTACAAAGATAGCTGTCCACTCAGCTTCCAGCCCTGCATCTATATAAGCCCCATGGGGCCAAACTCAGGTGAAGTATCAATAAATTTAAAAAGATAACTGTCATATAAAGTATCTCCTCGGACCCCAACAGGATGAAGTTAAAAATCAATAACAGAAATATAACTGGAGGCTAGTCATGGTGGCTCACACCTGCAATCCCAGCAACTTGGGAGGCTGAGGTGGGCAGATCACTTGAGCCCAGGGTTTGAGACCAGCCTGGGCAACATGCTGAAACCCTGTCTCCACAAAAAAAAAAAAAAAAAAAAGCCAGGCATAGTGGCACACACCTGTAGTCCCAGCTACTCTTGGGGGCTAAGGTGGGAGGATGACCTGAGCCTAGAAATGTCGAGGCTACAGTGAGCTGTGATCACACCACTGTACTCCAGCCTGGGTGACAGAGTGAGACCCTGTCTACAAAAAAAGAAAGAAAGAAAAGATAGGCCGGGCATGGTGGCTCGCACCTGTAATCCTAGCACTTTGGGAGGCCGAGGTGGGTGGATCGCCTGAGGTCAAGAGTTCAAGACCAACCTGACCATCATGCTGAAACCCCATCTTTAAAAAAAAAAAAAGAAAGAAAGAAAGAAAAGAAAAAGAAATTTAACTGGAAAATTCACAAATTTGTGAAAGTTAAACAAAGCACTGTTAACCAATGGCTCAAAGAAGAAATCACAAAGGAAACTAGAAAATACCTAGAAATAAAAGGAAATTAAATCACAATATAGCAAAACTTATGAGACACAATAAAAGCCATGCTAAGTTTGAAATTTGTAGCTACAAATGTTTACATTAAAAAACAAGAAAGATCAATAAATCAACAACCCAACTTTACAACTTAAGGAAGTATAAAGAGAAGAACAAACAACCCAATGCTAGCAAGAAGTAAGGAAATAACTATTAAAGCAGCAATAAATGAAACTGAGAATAGAAAAACAATAGAGAAGGCTGGGCGCAGTGGTTCATGTCTATAATCCCAGCACCCTGGGAGGCCAAGGCAGGCAGATCACTTGAGCTCAGGAGTCCAAGACCAGCATGAGCAACATGGCGAAGCCCACCTCTACCAAAAATACAAAAAATTCTCTGGGCAGGGTGGTGTGTGTAGTTGTAGTCCCAGCCACTCAGAGGCTAAGATGGGAGGATTCCTTGAGCCTAGGAAGCAGAAATCGCAGTGAGCCTAGATCATGCCACTGCACTGCAGCCTGGGTGACAGAGCAAGACCTTGTCTAAAAAAAAACAAAAACAAACGAAAGAAAAAGAAAAATAGAGAAAAACCAGCAAAACCAAAAGTTAGTTTTTTGAAATGATCAACAAAATTAAACCTTTAGCTAGATGGACTAATAAAAAAGAAAGAAAGAAGCCTCAAATTACTGAAATCAGAAATGAAAGTGGGAACATTTATTTCTGATTCTATGGAAATAAAAAGGATTCTAAGAGAGTACTGTGGACAAATGTACACCAACAAATTGGATAGCTTAGATGAAATAGACATATTCATAAAACCTACCAAGACTAAATCAAGAAGAAATTGAAAATCTGAATAAACCTATAACTAGTAAGGGGATTGACTCAGTAATCCAAAACCTTCCACCAAAAAAATGCTCTAGACTTGATGGATTCACTGGTGAAAACTATCAAATATCTAAAGAACTAACACCCATCTTTTCAAACGTTTTTAAAAATTGAAAAGGAGGGGTTGAGAACAGTGGTTCATACCTATAATCTCAGCACTTTGGGAGGCTGAGACAGGCAGATCGCTTGAGAGTTTGAGACCAGCCTGGGAAACATAGCGAGACCTTGTCTCTACAAGAAATACAAAAATTAGTTGGGCATCATGGTGCACACCTGTGATCCCAGCTACTCTAGAGGCTGAAGTGAGAGAATCACTTGAGCCCAGGAGGTTGAGGCTGCAGTTAGCCATGATCATGCTACTGCACTCCAGCCTGGGCAACAGAGCAAGATCCTATCTGGAAAAAAGTAAAGGAGAAAACACTTCCTAATTCATTCTACCAGGCCAGTATTACCCTGAAGGCAATGCCAGACAGACATGCCAAGAAAACAATAGACCAATATCCCTTAAGAACATTGATGCAAAAACCTCAACAAAATGTTGGCAAACCAAATTCAGCAGCATGTTAAAAGGATTACACACATGACCAAGTGAGATTTATTCCTGGAATACAAGGATGATTCAACATACAAAAAATGATCACTATAATGTACCACATTAACAGACAAAAAGGAAAAAATGATAATCTCGATGCAGCAAAAGCATTTGTCAAAAATTCAATACCATTTCATGATAAAAACACTCAACAAATTAGGAATACAATTCTAGATGTTCAACAACAGATGAATGGATAAAGAAAATGTGGTATGCATACACAGTGTAATAGTCTTTAGCTATTTAAAAAAGAATGAAATTGCTCCAACCCAGGAAGCTGAGGTTGCAGTGAGCCAAGATTGCACCACTGCACTCCAGCCTGGGCAACAGAGTGAGACTCTGTCTCAAAAAAAAAAATTGATTCCTAAGTATTTTATATTATTTGTAGCTATTATAAATGGGATTGCTTTCTTGATTTCTTTTTCAGATAGTTTGCTGTTGATGTATGTAAATGCTACTAATTTTTGTACATTGATTTTGCAACTTTACTGAATTCGTTTATCAGCTCTAACAGTTTTTTTTTGTGTGTGGAATCTATAGCTTTTTCTAAGTATGAAATTATGTGATTTGTGAACAGAGCTAATTTGATTTCTTTTTGATTTCCAATTTGGATGCTCTTTATTTCTTTCACTTGACTGCTTGCTCTGGCCAGTACTTCCAATATTATGTTAAATAAAAGGTTGAGAGTGGGCATTCTCATCATGTTCCACATCTTAGAGAAAGGGCTTTCCATTTTTCCTTATTCAGTATGATGTTAGCTGACAATTTGTCAGATATGGCCTGTATTATTTTAAGATATGTTCCTTCTCGACTCAATTTGTTGAGAGTTTTTATCATAAAGGGATGTTGAATTTTATTGAATGCTTTTTCAGCTTCTATTCAAATGGTCATATGGTTCTATTAATGTGATGTATCACATTTATTGATTTGCAAATGTTGAACCATCCTTACATCTCTAGGATGAATCCCACTTGGTCATGGCAAATGGTCTTTTTAATGTGTTACTGAATTCAGTTTGCTACTATTTTATTGAGGGGTTTTGCATCTACTTTTATCAGTAATAGCAGCCTGTTGTTTCTTTTCTTGTCATATCCTTGTCTAGTTTTGCTATCAGGGTAATGACAGGCTTATGGAACAAGTTTGGAAGTATTCCCTCTTCTTCAGTTTTTTTGAAGAGTTCGCATGGAATTCGTATTAGTTCTTCTTTAAATGTTTGGTAGAGTTCAGCAGTGAAGCTATCGTGTCCTAGGCTTTTCTTGTTGGAAGACTCTTTGTTACAGCTTCGGTTTCATTAGTCATTATTGGCTTGTTCAGGTTTTCTGTTTTCTTCATGGTTCAGCCTTGATAGGTGTATATGTTCAGGAATTTATCCATTTCTTCTAGGTTTTCTAATTTGTTGGCACATAGTTGTTTGTAATGTCTCTAATGATTCTTTGAACTTCTGTAGTCTCACTTGATGTCTCCTTTTCAGTTTCTGATCTTGTTTATTTGGATTTTTTCTCTTTTTTCTTAGTCTAGTTAAATGTGTGTTGATTTTATTTTTTAAAAGAAGCAACTTTTTGTTTTATTGATCTTCTGTGTTATTTTAAATCTCAATTTCATTTACTTCTGCTCTAATCTTTGTTATTTATTTCCTTCTACTAATTTAGGGTTTGGTTTGTTCTTGCTTTTCTAGTTTCTTGAGGTACAGCACTAGGTTATTTATTTGAGGTCTTTCTACTGTTTTGATATGACCGTTTATTGCTATAAGCTTCTTTCTTACTATTGCCTTTGCTGCCTCCCACAAATTCTGGTATATTCCCTTTTCATTTGTTTCAAGAGACTTTTTACATTTCTTTCTTAATTTATTCATTGACCCATTCATCATTCAGGAGCATGTTGCTTAGTTTCTATGTATTTGTGTAGTTTCTGAGGTTCTTCTTGTTATTGATTTCTAGTTTTATTCCACTGTAGCCAGAAAAGATACTTGATATTATTTCTTCTTTTCTGAATTTGTTGAGACTTGTTTTGTAGCCTAAGACATGGTCTACTCTGGAGAATATTTCATATGCTGATGAAAAGAATGTGTATTCCACAGCAGTTGGGTGAAATAGTCTGTAAATATTAGTTAGGTCTACTTTGTCTAGTGTGCAGTTTAACTTGAATGTTTGTTTGTTGATGTTTTGTCTGGATGTTCGTGTATTACTGAGAGTGGAATGTTGACATTCCTACTATTGTTATATTGTAGTCTATCTCTCCCTTTAGATCAATTTATGTTTGATTTATATATTTGGCAGCTCTAGTAGTTACTGTATAGATATTTATAATTGTTGTATCATCTTGCTGAATTGACCCCTTTATCATCATATAGTGACCTTGTCTCTTTTTATAGTCTTTGACTTGTAGTCTATTTTATCTGCTATAAGCATACCTACTTCTCCTCTTTTTTGGTTTCCAGTTGCATAGAATATCTTATTTTCACTCAACACACTTCCAGTCTATGTGTATCTTAAAAAAAAAAAAAAAGGATCATTCTGTCTTCTAAGCTGGAGTGCAGTGGTACGATCATAGCTCAGAGCAGCCTCAATATCCTGGGCTCTATGTGTGTCTTTATAGGTGAAATGGGCTTCTTTTTGTAGGCAGCATATAGTTGGGTATTGTTTCTTTATCCATTTAGCCATTCTATGCCTTTTAATTGGAGAATATAATCCATTTATATTCAGTGTTATTTTGATAAGTAAGAACTTACTGCACCATTTTGTTGCTTGTTTTTTGGTTGTTTTGTAACTCCTCTTTTCCTTTCTCTCTTTCTTACTGTCTTCCTTTGTGGTTAAGTGATTTTTCTGTGGTAGTATGTTTTAATTAATTGCTTTTTATTTTCAGTAAATCTATTATAGGTTTTTGCATTGTGGTTACTATGAGGCTTACAGAAAACATCTTGTAAATATAACAAGTCATTTTACAGAGGTGGCAACTTATCACAGTTCTAGATCACAAAAAAATGATAGAAACAAAAACTGAAAAAATCTCTACACTTGAAATCCATGCTCCCCCCACATTTGGTCTTTTTATTGTCTCAATTTACATACTTGTATACTGCCTATCTCTTAATAGACTGCTGTAACTATTATTGTTTTTGATAGATTTGCTCTTTAGGTTTCATACTAGAGTTATGCATGGATTGCACACCACATTTACAATGTTAGAGTATTCTGGGTTTGTCCATGTATTTAATTTTACCAGTGGATTTTATACCTTCAAATGTTTTCTTTTTGCATGTTAGTGGGGTGGTTTTTTCCTTCTGGTTGAAGATCTGTCTTTAGCATTTCTTGTAAGATGAGTCTGGTGATGGTGAATTCTCTCAGTTTTGTTTGAGAAGGATTCTATCTCTCCTTAATATTTGAAGGACAGCTTTGCTGGATACAGTATTCTTGGATAGCAGGGTTGTTTTATTTTGTTTTGTTTTGTTTTCCAGCACTTTGAAAATGTCATCCTACTCCCTCCTGGCCAGTGTGGTTTTCATTGACCAGTCTATTGCCAGACAAATTGGTGCTCATTTATATGTTATTTGCTATTATCTTGCTGCTTTTAGGATCCTTTCTTTATCTTAGACTTTTTAGAGAAAATTATTATATGCCTTGGGGTGCTCTTATTTGGATAGAATCTATATGGTGTTCTCTGACCTTCCGGCACTGGATATTTATATCTTTCTCAAATTTTGGAAGGTTTTCTGTTATTATTTCTTTGAATAGGGTTTCTGCCCCTTGCTCTTGCATATATCCCTCTTGAATACCAGTAATTCTTAGATTTGGTGTTTAGAGGTAATTTTCTATATCTTGTAAACAATCTTCATTCCTTTTCATTCTTCTTTTTTCTCCTACGGCTATATTTTCAATTAGCCTGTCTTCAAGCTCACTAATTATTTCCTCTACTTAATCCATTCTCCTGTTATGCACTGCTAATGCATTTTTCCATTTGGCAAATGTATTTCTCAGTTCCAAGATTTCTGTTTGTTTGATTTTTTTTTTAATCATTTCAATCTCTTTGTTAGATTTTCTCAGCTGGGCACAGTGGCTCATGCCTGTAATCTCAGCACTTTGGGAGGCCAAGACAGGTGGCTTGTCTGAGGTCAGGAGTTCAAGGCCAGCCTGACCAAAATGGTGAAACCCCGTCTGTATTAAAAAAAAAATTAGTTGGGCATGGTGGCAGGTGCATGTAATCCTAGCTACTTGGGAGTCTGAAGGAGAAGAATCGCTTGAACCTGGGAGGCATATTTTGCAGTAAGCCAAGATCGCAACCATTGCACTCCAGCCTGGACAACAAGATCAAAACTCCTCAAAAAAAAAAAAAATTCTCACAAATTTCTGAATTGATTTTATGTGTTATCTTGGAGATTAATGAGTTTTCTTAAAACTGCTATTTTAAGCTATTGGTCAAAGGGCTCATGTACTACTGTCCCATTAGAGTCAGTCTCTTGTTCCTTGCTTTATCCATTACAGGAGGTCATGGTTCCCTGTTTGCTGTTGTTTCTTGTGGATGTCTCCTTTGTCTTTGCATTGAAGGATCAGTTATTTATTCTAGTCTTCTAAGTTAGAAGGGTTTGGAGAGCTCAGAAGAAGATAGGAAGATGAGGGAAAATTTGGAACTTTTTAGATACTGGTTAAATGGTTGTGACCAAAATACTGATAGAGATATATCCAGTGAAGGCCAGGCTGAGGAGGTCTCAGATGGAAATGAGTAAGTTATTGAGAACTGGATTAAAGTCATTTGTGTTATCCCCTAGCATAGAACTTGGCTGCATTGTTTTCATGTCCTCAGAATCTGTGGATGTTTGAACATAAGAGTGATGACCTAGGGTATCATATGGAAGAAATTTTTAAGCAGCAAAGCATTCAAGAAGTGGCATGTAGCCAGGCATGGCAGCTCAAACCTGCAATCCCAGCACTTTGGGAGGCCAAAGCTGAAGGATTGCTTGAGCCCAGGAGTTCAGCCTGGGTAAATAGTGAGACCTCCATCTCTACAAAAGATTTAACAACTAGCCAGACATGGCAGTGCATTCCTGTGGTCCCAGCCACTCAGGAGACTGAGACAGGAGAATCACTTGAGCCTGGGGAGGTCAAGGCTGAAGTGAGCCCTGATCATTCTACTGCTCTCCAGACTGGGAGACAGAGAAAGACCCTGTCTCAAAAAAAAAATTATTTTTAGGAAAAAATAAATATAGGAGTGATGTGGCCGCTTCTAACAGTCTACAATCAGATGCAGGAATAAAGAAATGACTGAAAGTTGGAACTTATATTTCAAAGGGGAGCAGAGCATAGAATTTTGGAAAATTTGCAACCTGGCCCTGTGGCAGAGAAAGAAAAATAATTTTCAGGGAAAAAATACCAGCAGGCTGTAGAATAACCACTTGCTAGACAGAGTGGCACAACTAAAAGGGAGCCAAGTGCTAATATCAAAGACCAGGGAAAATGCTGTGGAGGTATTTCAGAAATCTTGGACACAGCCCCTCCCATTATAGACCCAGAGGCGTTGGAGGGAAGAATGGTTTTAGGGGCCAGGCCCAGAATGCAGCTGCCCTCCTCAGCCTCAGGAGGCTGCCCCCCACATTCCAGCCACTTCAGCTCTAGCCTCAACTCAGAGGAGCCCAGGTACAGCTTGGGCTACCACTCCAGAGAGCACAAGCTGCAAGCCTTGCTGGCTTCCATGTGGTGTTAAGCCTGCAGGCTCACAGAGTGCAAAAGTAAAGGAAGCTGCCAGCTTCCTGCTTGATTTCAAAGGATGTATCAGAAAGCCTGAATGTCCAGGCAAAAGCCTCTTGCAGGGGTAGAACCCTTATGGAGAACCTCTACTAGGGCAGCACCAAGGGGAAAGGTAGGGTTGGAGCCCTGCATAAGAGTCCCTACCAGGGAACTGGCTAGTGGAGCTGTGGGAAGGGGTCTACTGCCCCGCAGACCCCAGGATGGTAGAGCCATGGGCAGCTTGCATCCTGAGTCTGGGAAAGCCACAGGCACTCAACCTCAATCTGTGAGAGCAGACACAGAGGCTGCACCTTGCGAAGCCACAGAGGCAAGGCTGCTTGAGGCCTTGGGAGTCCACCCCTTGCACCAGTGTGTTCTGGATACAGGACATGAAGTTAAGGATTATTTGGGAGTTTTGAGGTTTAATGTCTGCCCTATTGAGTTTCAGATATGCATGGAGCCTTTAGTCTCTTTTGACCAATTTCTCCCTTTTGGAATGACAATGTTTACCCAATGCCTGCACTGCCATTTTATCTTGGGAGTAAATAACTTGATTTGATTGTATGGGCAGAGAGATGGAAGGAGATGAGACTCAGATGAGAAAGGACTTTGGACTTGAAGCTGGAATGAGTTAAGACTTTTGGAGACTACTGGCAGGGAATGATTGTATTTTGCAATGTGAGAAGGACATGATATTTAGGGGGCCTGGGGTGGAATAATATGGCTTGGATGTCCGTTTCATCCAAATCTCATGTGGAAATGTAATCCCTAGTGTTGGAGGTGGGCCTGGTGGGAGGTTGCACCACTGGGTGAGGTGGCTTAGTGCCGTCTCCTTGGTGATAAGTGAGTTCTTGCTCTGAGTTCATGAGAGAGCTGGTTGTTCGAAAGTGTGTGACACCTCTGCCCTCTCTCTCTTGCTCCACTTTCACCATGTAACATGCCTGCTGCCCCTTCACCTTCCACCATGGTTGAAAGCTTCCTGAGGCCTCACCAGAAGCTGAGCAGATGCCAGTGCCATGCTTCCTGTACGGCCTGCAGAGCAGTGAACCAGTTAAACCGCTTTCCTTTACAAATTGCCCAGGCTCAGGGATTCCTTTATAGCAATGCAAGAACAGACGAACACACTAATTAGGGACACGCAAATCAAAACTATAATGAGATACCACTCATACACATTAAGATGGTCACTATTAAAAAAACAGAAAATAACAAGTGTTGCTGAAAATGTGGAGAAATTGGAACCTTTGTGCAATGTTGGTGGGAATGCAAAATGATGTGTCTACTGTTTCTCAAAAAATTAAAAATAGAATTATTATATGATCCAGCAACTTCATTTCTGGGTATATACCCAAAAGAATTGAAAGAAGGGTCTCAGATATTTGTACACCATGTTGATAGCATCATTATTCACAATAGCTAAAATGTGAAGGCACCCTGAGTGTCCATCAATGAATGAATGGAGAAGCATAATGTGGTATATACATGTAATAGAATATTATTTAGCCTTAAAAAAACCCTCTGACATATGCCGCAACATGAATGAGCCTTGAGGACATTTTGCTACGTGAAATAGGCCAGTCACAGAAGGACAAATGATATATGAGTCCACTTAATGAAGTACCTGCAGTAGTCAAAACCATGGAGACAGAAAGTAGAATGTTGGTTTCCAGGGCTAGGACAGGGAGGCATGGGGAATTACTGTTTAGGGAGTATAGCATTTGTTTTACGAGATAAAAAGTGTTATAGAGACAGATGGTGGTGACTGGTTGCCCAACATTATGAATGCCCTTAATACCACTAACTATACACTTAAAATGGTTAAGATGAGGCTGGGCATGATGGCCTCAACTTAACCTATGATCCCAACACTTTGAGAGGCTGAGGCATGAGGATCAGTTGAGCTGGGAGTTCAAGACCAGCCTGGGCAACACAGGGAGACCCTGCATCTACAAAAATAAAAATAAAAATAATTAGCCACAATACACTGTGTCTACCATAATAAATTGTGGTAGTGTGCAGCTGTGTCCCAGCTGCTCAGCTATTTGGGAGGCTGGGCAAGAGGATTGCTTGAGCCCTGGAGGTCGAGGCTGCAGTGAGTCATGATCGTCCCACTGCACTCCAGCCTGGGCAACAGAGTGAGATCCTGTTTAAAAAAAAAAAATGGTTAAGTTAGTAAATTTTATGTTATGTGTATATTACCACAATTTTTAAAATGGAAAAAATAAGATCATCAGTATTATTAGTCATCAGGGAACTGTAAAATAAAACCACAATGAAATATCCTGTACACCCACAGGAATAGCTAAAATTAAAATACCTGACAAAATGGGAACTTTCACACATTGTTGGTGTTACAGACTGATTGTGTCCCTCCAGATCTCAGATGTCGGAACCTCCAGTGTGGCTGTATTTGGTGATAGGACCATTAAGATTAAGTTTAAGGTTAAATACAGTCATAAAGGCTGGGGGGCCCTGATTCAACAGGATTAATGTCCTTATAAGAAAAGGCACTGAAGAGCACGCTCTCTCTCTCTCTCTCTTTCTGTCTCTCTCTCTCTCTCTCTCTCTCTCCCTCTCCTTCTCCTCTCCCTCCTCTCCCCCTCTCTCTCTGTCTCCCTCCCTGCACTCACACACTAAAAAAAGATCATGTAAGCACGCAGCAAGATGGCAGTGACCTTCTTGGCTGGAAGAAAGCCCTCACCCTGGCACCCTGACCTGGGGCTTCCTGCCTCCAGAACTGTGAGAAAGTAAATGTCTGTTGTTTGAGCCATCCTGCCTATGGTATTTTGTTATGGCAGCTTGAGCTCATTAATACAGTGGGTAAAAGCATAAAGTAGCACAGCCACTCTGTAATAGGGCTGGTGGTTTCTTATAAAACTAAACATAACCTACCCTATGACCTAGCAATTCCACTTCTAGGTATTTATCCAAGAGAAATGTAAATGTGTGATCACAAAAAGACATACAGGAATTTTCCTAGCAGCCTAATTTGCAATAACCAAAAATCAGAAACAGCGTAGTAGATGAACAAACTGCAATGCACCTATAGAACGGAATACCACACAGCAATACAAAGGGCCAGATGACTGATACACACAGTGACACAGCTCTGTCTAAAAGCATTATGCTGCATAAATGAAGGGTTGCACAAGAGTACCTATCATATGATTCCATGGATACGGAGTTCTAAAACTGGCCAAGTAATTTATGTTGCGGAAACTAAGTCAAAACAACTGCTGCCTCTAGGAACTGGAGCAGGGATCGATTAGGAAGAGGTACGAGGAAACTTTCTGGGTGGCTGGTTAGGCTTTATATCTTGACTGGAGTCCAAGTTTACATTGGTAGATGTGCACTTGTTAAAACTCAGAGGTACAGTTCATATACATATTTCATTGTATATATTTTACCTCAAAGAGAATGTAATAAATATTGAATCCTGGGCAGTAACTTGCATATGGAACTATGTCAGGGACATGTACTGACTGGTTCCCATCCCTCTCTAGCCTTCTCTCTGCTGCTGCGTCTGTGACACCAGCATGGTTTACTCCCATGAGTTACGGCTGAGATGGCTGCGAGCTGTGCTTCTTAAACTCCCCCATGCAAACAAATCACCTGAACAGCTTGAAAAGATGCAGATTCTGAGTGGGTAGACCTGGGCAGGGGCCTGAGATTCTGCACTTCTAACAAGTGCCCAGGTGCTGCTGCTGCTGCTGGTAAGTCTTCAGACCACACTTTGAGTAGCAAGGACTTAGAATCTCACCCTTCTACTTCTTCACCTTTGTTCTCACGAGCTCTTTCTTCTCCAGCTTGGATTGCTTTCCCCATACCGTGCACTTGTCTTGGCTGTGCCCATCCATATCCCACCTTTTCTTATCCCTCCTTTTCCAGTAGATGACAACTGATATTAATGATCATGATGAGTAACAACAATAACAATCACTCGTGAGGCCTTACTACTGCCAGGGACTACGCTGCATGCTCCACAAGCATTACTGTGCTTAATCCTCTTAACAGCCCTCTGTGGTCAATACTAGTATTGCTCCCGGTTTACAGATAAAGAAACCTTAGGGAGGTTAAGTATTTGCCCAAGGTCGCAGAGGCTTAGCCATCTGGGTGCTTCCCTTTGCTCCAGTTGCTGACAATCTTGTGGTAACTCTGTGTGTGTGTGTGTGTGCGTGTGTGCGTGCGTGTGCGCGCACACGCACTTGTACACTGGCATGTTTTCACCTTCCACCGAGATGACACTGTTCTTCAGGGTAGAGACCAAATAATTCTCTTTATATCTTCCCTTTCTGTCTCCCTTCTTCTTTCTCTCTCTCTTTCTCTTCCCAATTATAGCCTTTGCCAAAGCAAGGCCTCTTCTTCAAAATAGGACACACCCCTCCCAGCCTCATCTGTGACCACGGCACGGGGCGCCACTCTCCTCTCCCACAGGCTCAGGGCATCCCCCATCTCGGAACTCCTTGCTCTTGCCCCGTGACCCCCAGCGGCCGCTGTCTCCCCCTGCCCTGGTTCAGCTTATCCCTACTCCGGTGGCTCCTTCCAGTCTAGTCTCCCCATCCCAGGGCGTCTGGAGCCTGGGCAGTGGCCTGGCCCCCTTGACTTGGAGGAGACCCCTGAAAGCTGCCCAACTCCCACCCCAAACACACCTTCAACAACCCCCTTAGATCCCGGTGGCTGCTATTCCCCCCTTGCGCTGCAGGCTCTATAGGTCAGGGACCAGGCCCGTCTTGTCACGGCTGTGTCACCAGGGCCTGGCATTTAGCCACAGTAGGTAGGCGAGGGAGGGGGTCTCCCAGCCTGGCCTGGGCTGGGCGAAGCATCTTCAGCACACCCAAGTGATCTTGCACCTATTGGGTCTCTCTGCTACCCTCCAGCGTAAGCCCGGAAGCCCTCAGGCTCAGGCTGTCCTCAGACCTAGGATATTTCCCACCCCAAGCCCCAAATCCTACGCTGCAGTTCCCAGCCCTTCCTTCTCCAGCACCCCTTCCTCTTCCCACAGGCTGCTGCGTGGTTTCTCTCTGCCCTCCCCAAGACTGCTCTTGGGAGGGCATGTTACTTTCCCAGACAAGCTCAGAGATGCAATTTCTCCTCCTAAGAGGTTAGGCTAATTGCTCTTCCCAGAAGAAAATCCTCAGAGGTTTTCCTTGTGGTGGACTGGAAGGTTTGAAAATTATATGTTCAGAGCAACATCAGGTTACTATATTAAATCCAGTTTCACGGATCGCGGCCACGGGGAGCACAAGCGCCACCTGCTGGCCCACCGCGGAATTCCAAGAGAGGACGAGACCCGAACACAACGGGCTCAGGACGCGCGGTCCCCGGTCACTATCCAAGTGTACCGTCCTCCATTTCGCTTTGGTTTTTCTCATTGTTGGAGTATTTTTTTATTGATACATTATAGCTGTACATATATTGGGGGTACATGTGTTTTTTTAAAAATTTAATTCGTTTTTTATTCTCTCCCCCCCCCCCCGCCCCTGCCCCTCCCCGACCTCTCTTCTTTTGGGACAGGATCTCCCTCTGTGGCCCAAGCTGGTCTCAAACTCCCAGCCTCAAGCTCTTCTTCCACTTCCGCCTCCCACAGTGCTGGGATCACAGGCGTGAGCCCCACGCCCAGCCTCAGGTGATATTTTTATTGCATGCATACAACATGTAAAGGGAAAATCAGGGCCATTAGAATACACATCACCCCAACCATTTATCTTATAATGTTGGGAACATTATAAGTCTTCTAGCTATTTTGAAATATGCAATAAGTTATTGTTAATTATAATTCCCCTGCAGTATTATCAGCTACTAGATATTCCCTCTGTGTAGCTGTATGTTTGTACCCATTAGCCAAACTCTCTCATCTCCCCCAGCCCCCATTCCCAGCCTCTGTTAACTATCATTCTACCCTCTAGCTCCATGAGATCCACTTTTGTTTTTAGCTTCCACATGAGTGAAATCATGTGGCATTTGTGTTTCTGTGCCTGGCTTATTTCACATAGCATGTTGATTGCCATTCCATCCATGTTGCTGCAAATGACAGGATTTTATCATTTTTTATAGCTGAATAATATTCCATTGTGTATATAGGTCACATTTTCTTTCTTTCTTCATCCATTGCTGGCACTTACATTGATTCCATATCTTGGCCATCATGAATAGTGCTGCAACGAACAGGAGTGCAAATATCTCTTCAATTTACTGATTTCCTTTCTTTTGGACAAATATAGATATAGATATATCCATATAAACGATGGTCTATCCATGTGATGGAAAAACCAGCAAACCACTGAAAACGATGAGAGAGATCCATACCCACGTATGCAGAGCCTTCTTCAAGAAGCAATGTTGGGTGAGAAAGCACCATGGTGAGTGTCTGGACTGTGGTGATGGTTGTACAACTCTATAAATTTACCTTAAAAATCGCTGAGCTGAACTGGGCATGGCGACTCACACCTGTAATCCCAGCACTTTGGGAGGCCGAGGCAGGCAGATTGCTTGAGCCCAAGAGTTTGAGACCAGCCTGGGAAACATGGTGAAACTCATCTCTACAAAAAATTCAAAAATTAGCCAGGCATGGTGGTGCATGGCTGTAGTCCCAGCTACTAGGGAGGCTGAGGTGGCAGAATTGCTTGAACTTGGGAGGTCAAGGCTGCCGTGAGCTGAGGCCATGCCACTACATTTGAGCCTGAGCAACAGAGTGAGACCTCTGTGACCGTCTCACACATGCATAAAAAGAAAAACAAAAGTCACTGAACTATGCTCTTTAAATGAGAAATCACTGAACTGTACTCTTTAAATGAGGGAATTGTATGTGAATTATACATTAATAAAATGTTTTTTAAAGATTATAAAATATATAACATTCTTTTCTATAAAACTAAATAAAAATACACATATAGGTTGGTGTATGCATGGTAACCTTCTGGAAGAATATATAAGAAACTTAATAGTGATTATTTCTTGGGGAGGGGAGAGGTTTATTACATACACTGTACAATATATATTTTTTTTACCATAGCATGTACATTCAGTAATTTTTAATAGTTTCATTTGTCCTTTTATAGATTATCCATTACAATAGTTTCCACAGCAGCAATTGACCCAGGAATTTAAATAGAGTAAAAAATGCCTTTAATATTTTAACAACTTGAATGAGGAATTTTTTTCTCCACCAAAAGGCATA
Organism: Sapajus apella; assembly: GCF_009761245.1. Taxonomy (NCBI): domain Eukaryota; kingdom Metazoa; phylum Chordata; class Mammalia; order Primates; family Cebidae; genus Sapajus; species Sapajus apella. The sequence goes on along the minus strand of NW_022436999.1, from coordinate 4,252,767 downwards.
GTTTTTCTACACAAGGAACTTACCTCCTTATAAATAGAATTTAAAGAAAACATTTCTTCCATGATGATAAGACCTGGAATAAACACACACACAGTGGTTTTTTTTTCTTTTCTTTTTTTTTTTTTTTTTTTTACTGCTGATAAAAATAATAACTTTGTTATAGAAATTTTAAAATACAGAAAAACATTAAAAAGAAGAAAACAACAGTCACCTGTAACCTTACCCAATTACAGCAACTGCTAACATGTTGGTGTATTTTCAGCCAATTCCTATGTGTACACAGTTTTCTGGTTTACAGTGTTATGAACCCACTACAAATAATTGTGTATTCTCTTTTTTTCCCATCAATTCCCATATCATGCAAACTTTCCCATGTCCTTAAAATATTATTCAAGAACGTGATTGTACATCCTATAGTCATTTTCTAATTTATTTAACGAATCTCTCTTGTTGGTTGCTTCCTGAGATTTACTTTATAAATAGTGCTACAGACACCCTGAAACATGGCTTTGTGCACGTCTCTGACAGCTTTCCTGGAGTTGCTGCTTGAGCTGGACTATCTTTAATAGCAAAGGACAGATATATCTCAACATCCGGAAGCAGGTTGCCAATGCTGTCTCCATAAAGGTCAGACAGTTAGATGGATTGTGGCCCAAGCTGGTCTCAAACTCCCGTACCTCAGGTATATGAGGTACAGCCAATACTCATGCAAAGGAGGTGACATTCTTGGAGTCATAGAAGCAGCAGCCTCTGTAGTCATATTTATTTATTTACTTTTATTTTTTTGAGACAGATTCTCACTCTGTCACCCAGGCTGGAGTGCAGTGGCACAATCTCAGCTCACTACAACCTCCGTCTCTTGGGCTCAAGTAGTTCTCCTGCCTCAGCCTCCCGAGTAGCTGGGATTACAGACACCCGCCACCACAACCAGCTAATTTTTATATTTTTAGTAGAGACAGGGTTTCGTCATGTTGGCCAGGCTGGTCTTGAGCTCCTGACCTCAGGTGATCCGCCTGCCTTGGCGTCCCAAAGAGCTGGGATTACAGGTGTGAGCCACCACACCTGGCCTGAGTCACATTTATTGAATACAATACCTGCTAAGCTCAAAGCATGCTACTAGGTACTTTATACATATTATTTCACTTCATGCTTACAATGAGACAGATATTTTCTCCCTTTTACCTATAGGAAACTGAGGCTAGGACACTTGCTCATCGACTGTCTCCCAGAGAGTTAGTGCCAAAGCCAGAGCTGAAAATCAGGTCTGTCTGATTCCAAAACCCATACTCTTCCATTAACAGGGAGAAAAGAGGGCTATGGTACATTTGCCAAAGAAAATCACTTTTCTAGTTGTCCAGGTGCCAAGGGCCACAGTCAGGGTTTCAGAATAAACTGGGAGTCCTTGAATGGATCAATAGGTTTTGAAATGCAAATATAACTCGTTAAACTTTTTATTTTTTAGAGACAGGGTGTCACTTTGTCACTCAGGCTGGAGTGCAGTGTGCAGTTATGGCTCACTGCAGTCTTGGCCTCCTGGGCTCCAGGGATCCTCTCACCTCAGCCTCCCAAGTAGCTGGGGCTACAGGTGCTGCCACCGTGCCAGGCTAATTTTTATTTTTGGTAGAGATAAGGTCTCACTATGTTGACCAGACTGGTCTCAAACTCCTGGCTTCAAGCAGTCCTCTTACTTCAGCCTCCCAAAGTGCTGAGATTTCAGGCATGAGCCACTGCACCCAATCTGAAATGTAAATATAACTTTCGTAAAGAGAAAAAAAAAAAACACCCCGCAACTATCAACCATTTGGCCAGGACATCTCAAAACAACAGCAACAACAAATTTTTGGAAACAAATTTCTGATTCATAGCCATCAGCCTTACTTTAAAAGTGTGGCAAAAAGTAAGTACATTCATGTGTTGTGTATTAAAGGAAAATACAGCCAGGCACGGTGGCTCGTAATCCCAGCACTTTGGGAAGCTGAGGTAGGAGGGACACTTGAGGCCAGGAGTTTGAGACCAGCCTGGGAAACATACGAAGAATCCCATCTCTACAGAAATTTTTTTGTAGTGGTGGCTTGCATCTATAGTCCCAGCTATTGGAGAGGGTGAGACAAGACGCTCTTTTGAGCCCAAGAGGTCAAGGCTGCAGTAAGCTGTGATCATCACTGCATTCTAGCCTAGGCAACAGAGTGAGACCCTGTCTCAAAACAAAACACAAACAAAATAAAATAAAGGAAAACACTGGATAGGACAAAACTGATGGGAAAGCCTAAGCACAGGCCGTAGCTGGGTGGACAAAAAGCTCAGAGACCCCCCCCTCCCCCCCTACCCCCCCAGCCCCACCATGCCTTAACTAGTGCCTGGGGCACACATGGTCAGGAATGCAGCTCTACCACGGCGGAGCGAGTCCACTTCACACCATCCTGACCTCTACAGGCAGTAGCCAGGGGAAGTCAAATAGGCCCACAGGCCTCTGGAGAGCTGGGAGACGGGGAGGCCAATAGCCGTGGCCCAGAGCTCCCAGAAGCACTCGGGCACCCGAGCCACTGCAGATCCAGACTTTCCCGGGGCCCCACAGCCACAGTGGAAAGCAGCCAACAGGCTATCACTCCACTGTTTTGGGACGGGGAGAAAGACAGGCTGGAGAAAAGCAGGGGATGGTGGGGGACATTGTGGGGGCAGAAATTTATATGCTGCAAGGTACATATATAGTTTGGAATTTTCTAATAACATCAAATGAGGAAAAAGAAACAAGTGAAAAAAAATTTTTTCTTTTCGAGGCTGGGTCTCACTCTGGAGCGCAGACAAAGTGCTGAACTGCAGTGGTGCCATTTTGGCTCACTACAGCCTCCACCTCCTGGGTTCAAGTGATCCTCCTGCCTCAGCCTCCCTAGTAGCTGGGATTACAGGCACACACTACCATGCCTGGCTAATTTTTGTATTTTTAGTAGAGATGGGGGTTTGCTGTGTTGGCTTGCCTGGTCTCGAACTCTTGACCTCAAGTGATCCACGTGCCTTGGCCTCCCAAAGTGCTAAGATTGCAGGCGTGAGCTACCACACCTAGCCAGGTGAAATTAAGTTTGAAATATGTTATTCAACACAATATATAAAAGATTTAATTTATTTTACAAATTTATATATAGATATATGTTTAAATAAATATACTAGTGCAGGTCTAGGCTTTGGCTCAACCTGTCAGCATCCCTGGAACATGCCCAGCACTGTGTTCCAGTCCCTGCCTCACCTGCACAGCACCACCATGTCTTTCTTACATCCATCAGCTGCTCACAAAACAGGAAAAGCAGCTCCTAAGATACACCTGGGATCTCTCCAGGCACTTATGAGGCAGGCGATGCTCTCAAATCACTTAGCCTCTGCTAACTCTGTTTCCTCATCTACAGCAGAGGGAGCCCAAGGGCTGCCCTACTTCCCTCCCAGGTCCTGGGGTGGAGGGAATTCACTTGGAAAGCTGCCAGTGTGTCACAAACAGACCTCATGGCAAGGTAAGAAATGGGCACATTTGTCCTCCTGCGTGGCCTGTTCACTTTCACTTCCTCCCTTCTAAGAGCAGAGGGCTAGTGGCAGACTCTGCACATCTACTGTTGCTCAGCTCTGCCTGCAGGAACTGCAGAGAAATCAAAAATGGCTTTCCTGGGCCGGGTGCAGTGGCTCAGGCCTGTAATCCCAGCACTTTGGGAGGTTGAGGCAGGCAGATCACTTGAGGTCAGGAGTTTGAGACCAGACTGGGCAACATGGCGAAACCCTATCTCTACTAAAAATACAAAAATTAGCCAGGTATGGTGGTGTGCGCCTGTAGTCCCAGCTACTGGGGATGCTGAGGCAGGAGAATTGCTTGAACCCAGGAGGTGGAGGTTGCAGTGAGCTGAGATCACACCACTACACTCCAGCCTGGGCAA
>NW_022436999.1:4192665-4248753 GCF_009761245.1 Sapajus apella | reverse complement strand
GACTTCTGGAGTGGGGCTGCTCAGTCAGTCATTGTATCCTGCTGTCTTCCAGACGCAGAAGCCCCCGAAGCATAAAAACCACGAATCAGAAAAAAGAGAATTGCTGCATTTCGTCTATCCTAAGATGTACTTCTTTTGGTAATACATTTTGTTATCTCTGAAATCTGAGTGCATCTTACAACTGACGGCAGATCAGTTTATTTGGCAGCCGTTTTCCTTTCTTGGAGGAGCTAAAGTAAAGATGCCTCTTCACTTGAGTGACATGTCAGATTCAATGAAATATAGGATGACTTATGGAGTTCTAATTATGCTACAGGCATCATTTTGGCCAGTTAGCACACACCGTCACGCCCCTCCAAGAGGGAAGCAGCTCAGAGGGGTTCAGAGACCTTCCCAGAGTCACACAGCAGAAGCACCTTTGAACCCAAGTGTGCTAGGGCCCAGTGCATCTGTCCTTCTCACTATATTGTCCTACTCTCCTTTCCTTCTAGGTGAAGTGAGGGGGGACGAGGCCAAAGTCAGTTTGTCATTTGTCATTTCGGTCCTCAGGTCAGTGGGTCCCGGATAATTCTCCAGGGTAGGTCACTCCTCTGCCACCTCTATTTGGGCCCTTATTACAATAGACCAAATGTTTGTGTCCCCACAAAACTCATATGTGGAAACCTAATCCCCAGTGTGATGGTATTGGAGATGGAGCCTTTAGGGGTGATTCAGTGATGGAATTTGTGTCCTTTATTTATTTGCTTGTTAAATTGATACATATATATTTTTTGAGATAGGATTTCACTCTGTCGCCCAGGCTGGAGTGCAGTGGCCTGATCTCGGCTCATTGCAGCCTCTGCCTCCTGGGCTCAAGTGGTCCTCCCATCTCAGCCTTCTGAGTTGCTGGGGACTACAGGTGCATGCCACCACATCTAGCTCCTTTTTGTATTTTTTGTAGAGATGGGGTTGGTCTCGAACTCCTGGGCTCAATCTTCCACCTGCCCTGGCCTCCCAAAATTCTGGGATTATAGGTGTGAGCCACTGCGCCCCACCCAAGTGTCCTTTTAAAAGAGAGCTTAGAGAACTCCCTTATCCCTTCCACCCTATGAGGGCACAGTGAGAAAGCAGCCCTCTATGGACCAGGAAGCGAGCCTTCATCTCACCACATCTGCCAGTGCCCTGATCTTCAACTTTCCAGGCTCTGGCACTGGGAAAAATAAATGTGTGTTGTTTAAGCCACACAGTCTACGGTGTTTTCTTGCAGTCGCCTGAACAGTCTAAGACACTTACTGATCAGCTCCACACTCAGAAGCTTCCAGGGAGCCCTGGCTCGCTGCTCACATCTCACCTGGGTCTGGACAGCTCTGTAAACCTGGCCTCCCGCGCCTCCCTCCACCCCCCACACTGCCCAGCTCTAGCTGTGGGTTTCCTGTGGCCTTCCCAGGCCCACTGGGCTCCTTACTGGCCAAACCAGCTCCTCCATCACACCCAGCCCTGGGTAAAGAGGCCGAAGTTTCTCCTCCAGGAGGCAGCTTTGGGAAGGATACTAATTGCAAGCTCTCCAGTCAGGCTGGAAGTGGCAGGCTCCATGGCCAGCCCAGGGCTCCCACTTTCAGGCCAGCACTGACCTAAGGGACCGCTGGGAAGGCCTGCCTGGGTTCTGGTCTCGGGACCACCAAGGGACAGCAGGCCAAACCAGGGTCACTGTCCCCCACAGAGGCAGAGAGTCACCTTTCTTTTCCTCTATGCTGCAGCCCTCTCGACCCCAAAGACCCAATATTCTCCATGTGCACCCTCCCTGGCTCTGGCTTTGCCCTTGCAGACCCCTGCATGTTCAGTTTCTTCCTGCCAGGGCTGGAGGACCCCCCAAGTTGAGCTTCCAGTCTTGGTCGGGAGGTGGCCTCCATGCAGTCGTCTGTGCCCCCAGGCCCTCCCCACCTCTCCCCCAGCCCGGGACACGCTTCCGACAGGGTCTTTCCAACCACCACTGCGGCTTTACTTACTCCTGGCTCCATGAGTGTTTGTATCCATGATGAGTGGACATTGGGATGGTGCTAGAGTCTCCCTATAGAGGGGACACAGAACAGTACTAGACAGACAGTTACATTAGAGGGTGGCAAGGGTTACAGTAGTGCCCCGAGCTGGAGCCAGCCCCCACCACTCTGTGAGACCAGCAGTACGCACCGCTCCTCAACTCTGTGGTCAGCAACGTGAACTCCATAGATGGAAACCAGCCATGCAAGGAGCATTTACACCACGGAAATCAGCAAACTGCAAACCGGAGCTTCTTCCCCATTCAGCACGTTGTTCAACATTTCCTAGCACCCCACTGCAGAAGCAGCATTACCAGGGACTGTGAGCCCCGAGAAGGCTGCTGGCTTCATTTAGGTTCTCCCTAAAAACAGACCCTGAGACAAGGACTTGAGAGAAAGTAGTTTTTTTGGAAGGTGACATAGGGGAGAGAAAACGATGTCTTTTCCTCACCCATTGCAAGACTCATGGGTGATTAGCCATGAACCCCACAACAAAAGACAGATTTACAAAAGAAAAGCATACACCTTTAATTAATGTAAGTTTTATATGACACCGGAGGCTTTAGAAAATGAAGACCCAAAGAAACAGGAAATTTATACCTTGTTTTTTTTTTTTTTTTTTTTTTTTTTTTGGGATGGGGTTTTGTTTTTTTTCCTGGGGTGGAGTGCAATGGTGCAATCTCAGCTCACTGCAACCTCCGCCTCCCTGGTTCAAGCAGTTCTCCTGCCTCAGCCTCCTGAGTAGCTGGAACTAAGGCATGTGCCGCTACACCCGGCTAATTTTTTGTATTATTAGTAGAGATGGGGTTTCACTATATTGGCCAGGCTGGTTCGAACTTCTGACCTCATGATCCACCCACGTTGGCCTCTCTGAGTGCTGGGATTACAGGTGTGAGCCACCTCGGCTGGCTGAAATTTGTACATTCTTAAGGACAGTCATGAAAAAGTAGCTTGGACCAAGGGTGTATAATCTAATGGTAAAAATCTTGGGGAACTTAGCAAACAGAACAACAAACTGAACAAACAAAAGTCCTGTTTGTTGAAGTTCTTCCTGGCCTCTCTGTACTTCAGAGATAAGGGCATTCATGACGATGACCTATTTCAGGGTAGAAGGGAATGAGGTCAGAAAGTGACCCTCTTGCCTCTATGGTTTTCTCAGTTTCCTGTATCTTCAAATACTGTGCCAAGGTGCCTTATCTGGGGATATCTGAGCCCCATCAGTGACCACAGAGAGCAATAGCAGTGAGGCAGGGGAGGGAAGGGGCTTCTTTAGATAGGGATTATTAAGCCATTTGCCAGTGTGGCCAGTCGGAACGCCATCCTACCAGGCATGGCAGACGGTAGAGCAGACCTCAACAGCCGCACGGCGCCATGAGCAAGTTTACTCACCAACCCCGTCACCATTTGGCCTGCATTGACTTCCTGGTGCTTCCAGCAGGCTCTGTGCTTGGACCCAGCTTGCTCCTGCTTCCAGGAAAAATGCTGTACCTGAGGCACTCAGTGCAGGCAGCCGCCCTCAGACAGAGGTGGCCTGGGTGGGGCACCACCATGTCTGGTAAGGGAGCCCACTTAGACTGGAGGCTCAGCGCCCCTAGACTATACATTTCCTGCCTACAGAGACTGCTCCTCTGCCCTTGGGCTTCCTTGAGACGGGTCAGGAGAGTCATAAGATTGTTGTGGCTTAGAAACGCTACCCAAGCCAGGCGAGGTAGCTCACACCTGTAATCCCAGCTCTTTGGGAGGCTGAGGCAGGTGGATCACTTGAGGTCAGGAGTTCGAGACCAGCCTGGCCAATGTGGCAAAACCCCATCTCTACTAAAAATACAAAAATAAAAAAACTAGCTGGATGTGGTTGTGTGCCGTTGTAATCCCAGCCACTTGGAAGGCTCAGGCAGGAGGATTACTTGAACCAGGGAGGCAGAGGCTGCAGTGGACTGAGATCGTGCCATCACACTCCAGCCTGGGCCACAGAGTGAGACTCCATCTTGAAAAAAAGAAAGAAAGAAAAAGAAAAGCTACCCCAAAATATGGCACTTGGGCCTTTGAGAAAACAGCAAAACCTAGAAAGCTCATTCTCTGACCTCCCTCCCTTCTCCCTGAAGACCCTCATGTGAGAGGCATCCTGCGCTGTACACAGAGAAAAGAAATGTCACATGGGAACGCCAAGAACAATCTGAGCAAACAGGCCTTGCTGAGTTCCCCGGTTTTTAAATTTTAGATCCTCTCTTCCCGTGCTCCGATCCTACTTCTGTACGACTGTCCATAAAAGCATAGGTTTCCTGAGATCTGTGAGTCTTCATTTCCCGAAGGCTCCTGAGTCACGTAAAACTGATATTGAATACATTTGTTATGCTTTCCTCTTATTAATCTGTCTTTTGTTATAAGGGTGTTAGCCACGAACCTTGCACCGGGTGAGGAAAAGATATTACTTTTCTCCCCCACGAGATCAAAACTATTTTTATTACAATACTAAGACCTTAGTATTTTGCCCTCTTATTCTCTTCTAAGGGTACAGAATTTTCCAGAGGCTGCATGACATGTGACATTGCAGTAGATTGAATACAGAAGCAAATATGAGTGTCCAGCTGGTTTCTGTTAAGCCAGACATTAAAAAGTTTTGAAAAAAATGTATTAAAAAGACTGATTTGGGGCCAGGCGCAGCAGTGGCTCACGCCTGTAATCCCAACACTTCGGGAGGTGGAGGTGGGTGGATCACCTGAGGTCAGGAGTTTGAGACTAGCCTGGCCAACATGGCGAAACTCCATGTCTACTGAAAATACAAAAATTAGCCAGGTGTGGTAGCACCAAAAAAAAAAAAAACAATGACAACAACTGATTGGGGTTGGTGCCCGGAGGCTGGGGAGGGTAGTAAGGGGGTGGGAGGAGGTGGGGGCCACCAATGGGTACAAAAAATAACTAGAAATAATGGATAAGATGTAATATTAGACAGCACCACAGGTGACCATCATCAATAATTTAATTGTACATTCTAAAATAATTATAAGAGTAGAATTAGATTCTTTGTAATACAAAGGGTAAATGCCTGAGGGGCGGGATGCCCGGTTCCCCATGGCGCGATTCTTATGCATTGCATGCCTGCACCAAAACATCTTGTGTTCCTCATAAATGTATACACCCACTGTGTACTCACAAAAATTAAAAATTATTTTAAGGCCGGGCGCGGTGGCTCAAGCCCGTAATCCCAGCACTGTGGGAGGCCAAGGCGGGTGGATCACGAGGTCAAGAGATCGAGACCATCCTGGTCAACATGGTGAAACCCCCGTCTCTACTAAAAATACAAAAAATTGGCTGGGCATGGTGGCGCGTGCCTGTAATCCCAGCGACTCAGGAGGCTGGGGCAGGAGAATTGCCTGAACCCGGGAGGCGGAGGTTGCGGTGAGCCAAGATCGCGCCATTGCACTCCAGCCTGGGTAACAAGAGCGAAACTCCGTCTCAAAAAAAAAAAAAAAAATTATTTAAAAAATAATACTGATTTTCTCACTTATTTTTTGTTTTGGAAGATATAATTTAAAAAATTATTATAAATATAACAATATTTACATTCATTATTTTTAATTAATAAATACTACTTTAACTTTTTCTTAATTTTCATTTCTAACATGGTAAACATTGACAGTGTCGGGGCTCAGAAAATGATACCCTGAAGTCTGGAGCTTGGGCAGGCTGAGTGCTTTGAACTAAACGAGATCAGAAGACCTCAGAAGCAAAGTCTCTCTCTGACATTCTGCTACCCTCATTTCTCCTTTTCCCGTTTCTCCCCCAAGCAGGTCATAGCAGGTCATAGAAACTAGAATTTCTCTTCGCCAAGGCATGTCATTAAAACTAGAACCCCTCTCCCGCAAAGCGAGCCATAAAACCTAGAGAGATCCCTCTGACATGCCTTCCCTCAAGGCCGCCATAAGACCCTCATTCCAGAAGGATCCCACCCCATACCTGGGGCGAGGACATGCCTCACAGAGAGGCCAAGAAGAATCTGAAGAAACAGGCCTTGCCAAGATCCCCCCAGTTCATTACCACTGGGTCACCCTCCCGGCTCTTTGCGTCTTCATTTCTGAAGCCTCCCGTGTCGTGTAAAACTTACACTGAATACCCTTGTTATGCTTCTCTCTGGTTAATCTGTCTCTTGTAATAAGGGCATCAGGGTGGACCTTGTGATGGGTGAGGACAAGGTGTATTACAGAAGGCTTGCTACAGGTGGAGGTGCCAGTATTCTAGAAAAATGCTTTGCCATTTTCCCCCTCATTCAACCCTCCAAAGAGGCTTAAAACAGAGGTCATTTTGAACTCCATGAGGAAATCAAGGTTTAGAGAATTAAGTTGCTTAAGGACACAAAGTTGGCAAGGGACAGAGCTAGGATTTGAACACAAGCAATCAGACCCTGGGGCCTGAACCTTCAAGCCCACAATTTCCTTTATATCCTACTGTGGACTTCATTTCTCAGCGCTCCTCCACACCATCGCACACGCTTCAGCTGCGCCTGCGTGGTAATACATGGGGGCCATGGGGGAGTCTTAGCGTCAACTTGACATCTGTGTGTGTCGCACTTAAGTGTATCTCAAATTGGAGCACTGAGACCCTTCAGAAACTAAAATTCTATGAGCATTTTTAAAGTTTTGTGTTTTTTAATAAACAGTCTTAAGATTTTTTACAAGTTTTTTTCAGCAATCTGCATATTTTATTTTTTAATTTGAGACAGTGTCTCCATCTGTCCTCAGGCTGGAGTGCAGCGGCACGTTCTCTGCTCACTGTAGCCTCAACCTCCTGGGCTCAAGCAAGCCTCCTCTTCTCAGAGCAGCTAGGACCACAGGCACATGCCACCATGCCCGGTTCGTTTTATTATTATTATTAGCAGTAGTATTATTATTTGTAGAGATGGGGTCTCTGTATTTTGCCCAGGGTGGTCTTGAACTTCTGGGCTCAATTGATCCTCCTACATTGGCCTCCCAAGGTGATGAGCTTACAGTGGGATTACAGGTATGACCCACTGTGGCTGGCCAGCCTGCATTTGTTTTGTTTTGTTTTGTTTTTTTGAGACAGGGTTTTGCTCTGTCACCCAGGTTGGAGTGCAGTGGTGCAATCTCAGCTCACTGCAACCTCCCGGGCTCAAGCGATCCATCCACCCCAGCCACCTGAGCAGGTGGGACTCCAGGCATATAGAGGCAGGTTTTTCCACGTTTCCCAGGCTGGTCTTGCACTCCTGAGCTCAAGTGATTCACCTGCCTCTGCTTCCCAAAGCGCTGGGATTACAGGTGTGAGCCACCGCACCTGGCCTGCATTTTAAACAAGCAGCCCAGCTGCTGTGCAGATGAGGCAGAACCTCAGATCACAGTCAGAAAACCTGGCTCCTGGACAGTGGTTCTCAAAATACAGCCCCTAGACCAGCAATACCACATCACCTGGAAACTTGTTAGAAATGTTAATGTTCTTGGTCTCCCCCAAGACCTATAGAACCAGAACCCCAGAGGCGAGACCTGGCAATCTGATCTGATGAGCCCTCCAGGTGATTCTGATTCATGTTAAAGTCTGTGAATCACCTGCCTGAGAAAAGGTTCAATTTAAAATCGGCAGTAAAGGGCGAAAGTTCTTCCAGCTCCTACGGACTAGTCTCCAGTTCCCATCCACACAACGGCGCCGGATCCAGCTCTTGCTGAGGTCAGTGCATGTTGGCGCTGCAGGGAGGAGAAGGCCCCAGAGACCGGGAAGGAAGGTAGGGACCATGGCTTCCTCTTTCTTTATTGGGCGCTTTGTAGAAGTCACACAGGTCTAAAAGTTACACTGCTAAATAATTATTTAAAAACTGACCAGGATGAAGGTCCTGGTCCAGAGCTCCAAACCAGAAGCAAAAAGGAATGGGGGTGGTAGGCTGGGGGGTATTCCCCTAACACGACCAAAACCCAAAAAATGAAGATTCTAAGCTCCTCTGTGGGCCAAATCCAGGGCTTGGGCCCTCGGGCTAACCGGCAGGTGAGCCTGACTCCATCACACTCAGAGTAAGGTAACCAGCGAGGACTGGAGGGAATGACCAGCGGAGTCCAGATGGGACAGACATAACTGGAAGGAGGACAGGAAATGGACAGGTACTGTCCTGTTAGACGTGGCGCTCGAGTGAAGAGACCACCAGGCAGGCTTGGTGTGGGCAACAAGGCCGTTTTATTTCGCGCTTGGGTGCAAGTGGGCCAAGTCCGGGAAACGAGTTAGGCGAGGGGCGTAGGAATGAGGACTGGTTATATAGGTTGGGGCAACTAGTCAGTTAAAGGTGGTAATTTACTTTAGGGAGGGAAGGGCGTTACGGGATGCCTGGTCACAAGGGTAGGGGTTATCTATTACAAACAGGCATGGGCATAAGGGTGGGGGTTGTCAGTTGCAAGCAGAGTGGAGAATGCAGTAAATTATGTAGTTACAGGTGTGGGGGGTCTTGAGACACCTAATGTCGAGAGGGGAAGCTTCGCAAGGCTGAGCCGGAGCAATGGTCGAAGGTTACAGAGGAAGAGCAAGTGGTTGAGGCAGGAGCTGGTTGTTTCACTTCTTTGTGGCCTTGGTTACCTCAGACTTTCTGGCTCCTGGAGACCATTAGGAGGTGTATGGGCAGGTCACCAAGGCTGTAATGGCCAGCCTTGGACTTGGACGCCTGACGTTCCCATCTTCTTATATATGTCTAAAGAAATGTTAGAGAAGGGAGTAGGTGATATTTCTCGAGGCCTCTTCAAGCGTGATGGGGCTGCGCAGACACCTACAAGAAAAGTCTGAAACAGGACTGGGAATAAGACAGACAAATGAACGGGCAGGGTTGGCAAGGCGTCTTGTCTTAAGCTGCTGAGAGGTCCTGGGACAGGGGTGATATTGTGGGGTTGTTAAAAGTAGCGTTTGCCATATAGAGTGACTAGTGATGGCCTGGATACGGTTTTGTAGGAATTGAGAGACTAATCGGAAAATGCAAGGTCCGAATAAGAGAAGGAGGAAGACGGACGTTAGGGGAGTCCAGATTGGAAAAAGCCATGTCATCCAGCTCGGAAACAGCCAGGTGAAGTCGGCACAGTTCTTTGCCTGGTTAGCAGATTTCTGGGCCCTGTCTTTGAGTTTTTTGACATTATCATAAACTAGGCTGGACTGATTTAAGTAAAAGCAGCATTCCTCATTTAGAAAGATACAGAGTCCTCCCTTTTCTGCAGCTAGGAAGTCGAAGCCATGGCGGTTCTGAAGGACAACTGCAGCTAAAGAGTCGATTCGAGCCTGAAGGACGGACAAGGTATCGTGTATGTCTGTAATGCTAGCAGAGAAATCAGTAGACAGACTAAGGGAAAAGAAGAATACCGCCCGCTGGTGGGGATATTGGTACGTTTGCTGCCTCCTTGGCCGTCTCATTGGCAGAAGCGTTTCCTTGGGAATGGGATTTAAAGTTTTTTGATGTCCTTTACAGTGGACAACTCCAGCCTTGGCTGGGGGAAGGGCACCTTTAAGGAGATCTTTTATTAAAGAAGCGTTGATAATGGAGGGTCCTTGTATACTGAGAAAGCCCCTTTTTTCCAGATGACAGCGTGGTGATGGAGGATGTGGAAAGCATATTTGGAGTCGGTGTAGATGTTGACTTTTAGCCCTTTTGCCAGGGTGAGAGCATGTGTGGTGCTATCAATTCAGCTTGTTGAGAAGCAGTGGATGGAGGGAGGGTGGCAGCTTCTATGATAGGAGTGTGGGAGACAACAGCACGGCCAGCTTTTCTTGGAGAGGACTGGTTAGGTTTTGAAGAGCTGCCATCAATAAACCGTGTGTGATCAGAGTCTGGAAGAGGGAAAAGAGAGGTGGGGAAAGGGGAGACGGCAGTGTGGGTTAGGGAGACACAGCCGTGCGGGGCGGGACTTGCATTTGTTTGGTATTAGGTGGGAGGCCGGATTAAAATCGGGGCCATGTGCAATAGCCACAGTGGGAGTTTCAACAAAGAGCGAATAGAGTTGGATAAGACACGGAGCGGATGACAGATGTGGAAGATGCGCAGAGGACGCTGAAGCCTGAAGACTGAGGGCTGTGTAGAGTGAGTGAGGCATAGCCTGTGGTTTTGAAAGCCTCAAGAAGGAGTAGAGCAGCGGCAGCTGCCACATGTAGGCGTGAGGACCGGCGTAGGACAGTGAGGTCAAGTCATTTAGAGAGGAAGGCAACAGGATGTGGACCTGGCTCTTATGTAAGAACTCCAACTGCACAGCCCTGAATTTCAGCAGTGTATAAGGAAAAGGGTTGGGTTGAATTGGTATCGCAGAGAACAGGTTAAGGGTTTTGTACAGGTGGTTGGAAATAATAGGTGCAATTATGTGGGGCAGCCAAGGGAGCAGGAGGAATAGGCAGAGAAGTTACACGGGGTACCTTGGAAAGGAAGGTTATTTATTTACTTTAGAAGACAGTTAAGGGTGACAGCTGGGGGTGGAACCAGCAACTCTCTTGGCACACAGAATGGAGGAAGAGGGTGAAGTGGCAAGATGGACAGGAGCAGGGCATTTAAGTTTCCTTAGGAATTTGGGTGAGCTTTAGAGAAATTGGGCAGAGTATGGGGGTTTGGCACTACAGGATGGATGGGGAGATGGTGTTCCGTACCTAGGGTTAAGATAGCGGGACATAAGAGGAGCTATTGGGGGAGGTATGGGTTGGGGAGCAGGGCGGCAATGAAGTGTGGCTGTAGCCCGGGAATAGCGAAGGAGGCAGATGATTTTGTTAGGATATCTTGGCCTAACGGGAACTGGACAAGTGGGGAAGATTAGGAAAGGAATGCTGGCCTAATTGACACTAGACTTGGGGAGTTTTGAGAGGACTGGATGCCTTGCCATCAATTTCGTCAACAGTTATGGAGGCCAAGGAGACAAGTTAGTGTGGAGTGATTAAGAAGGGGATGGACTTACTCCACCGTAAGTTACCTGAAGCTTGGCGTCTGTGATAGTCCAGGGGGCCTCCAAGATGTTTGGGCAGCATCAGTCTCTAGCCGCCAAATGGAAGGTCAGCGATGTGAGTAGGACAGCTTGACTTCCAGTGGGGTCCCGCACAGGCGGGGCAGAGCTTAGGAGGAATCCTGGGTTGCGGGTATTCCTTGGCCCAGTGGCCAGGTTTCCCACACTTGAAGCAAGGTCTGGAAGTGGGGGGGGCAGGACGCTGCAGTCTGGGCACTTTGAAGCCTTTGTGAGCCAGTAGTGTGGCTGGGGTTTGTCTTACGGCAGAGGCAAGCATTTGTAATTCTGAGATGCACTGCCACCAGGCAGGTTCTTCCCTATTATTGAACATCTTTAAGGCGAGGTTGATTAATTCCTGTTGTGGGGTTTGAGGGCCAGATTTTTATTTCTGTAGCTTTTTTAATGTTAGGGGATGATTGGGTGATAAGCGTTTTTCAGGGGTGAGAGTAGAAGTAAGGATGAGATTTAAGTCACTCCAGGTGAGATTATAGGACTGGGTTAAGTATTGGAGGATCTGATGAAAAGGAGCCTAACCGTTGGCCAATTTGGGAAAGGTTGTATAAAGAGAAAGGAACGTGCACCCTAACTGTGCCTTTGGCTCCAGCCACCTCTTGAAGGAGGAATTGTTGGGCAGGGGCAGTGGAGTTAGCCGTGGGACTACACTGCAAGTCTGACCAGGTATGAGGTGGGGAGGTGACGGGAGGCGCATAAGGAGGTGGAATGTGGGCAGAGGAGGAGGAGGAGGGAGGCTCTGGGAGGGAGGTTAGGGCCTGGATTAGGGTCTGGTTCGGACAGGTGGGGAGAAGAAAGGTCGGAAGGGTCAATGGACAAGGAGGATTCTGAATCACTGGCGGAGGTAGGAGGAGCGGATGGAAGGGAGAGAAGGAAAATTTGGGATGGGTGGCATCAAAAGCAGAGATTAGGGACGGATTGGAGTGTAAAAAAAAAAATGCCTGGACATGTGACACCTCAGACCATTTGCCCATTTGTTGACAAAAATTGTCTAGGTCTCGCAGAATAGAAGAATGCCTTCTCCTTGATCTCTGGCAGCACTTCTTAGGTACTCCAAAGGCGGAGATCTAAGTCCAGCTGCTCTTGGAAATGCTGATGTTAACGGCTTGTCTTGACATGAGAGTGTTTTCGGATCACGCCATCTGTGGGTAGCAGCTCTCCAGTTAGCAGCTTGGGAATAGTGGACTTCTCTGCTCCATTGGGTCCTACCAGAGCCACTCGTGTGTCAAGGGCAATTCCAAATTCTAGATTACTGTAGGTGCAAGGCCCACCTTTTGTATGCTTGAAGCTGGCCTGCTGGGCCGGGTTGGCACTCCAGGACCAAGCCTCGTGAGGTAGTTCTTCACGTGTGCAATCTGATCTTGCTCCCAGTGACACCTCTTCATCTGGTTCTCCTCCAGCTCTAGCCGCTCTCACAGTCTTCAGGCTTCAGCGTCCTCTGCGCATCTTCCACATCTGTCATCCGCTCCGTGTCTTATCCAACTCTATTCGCTCTTTGTTGAAACTCCCACTGTGGCTATTGCACAGGGCCCCGATTTTAATCGGGCCTCCCACCTAATACCAAACAAATGCAAGTCCCGCCCCGCACGGCTGTGTCTCCCCTTTCCCCACCTCTCTCTTTGCCCTCTTCCAGGCTCTGATCACACATGGTTTATTGATGGCAGCTCTTCAAAACCTAACCAGTCCTCTCCAAGAAAAGCTGGCCATGCTGTTGTCTCCCACACTCCTATCATAGAAGCTGCCACCCTCCCTGCATCTACTACTATCAACAAGCTGAATTGCAAGTAGCTAGGATTATAGGCTCCTGCCACCACACCCAGCTTATTTTTGTGTTTTCGTAGTGACAGGGTTTCACCATGTTGGTCAGGCTGGTCTCAAACTCCTGACCTCAGGTGATCCGCCTGCTTTGGGCTCCCAAAGTGCTGGGATTACAGGCGTGAGCCATCTCACCCGGCCCCAACACTCTTTCCAACAGGGAGAACAAGGTTAGCCACTTAAGACAGCTTTAGACCCTGTCGGCCTGGAGATGGTACCAGAGGAATCTACATTAACAAGCATTACTGACCAGCCTTTGTCTGCCATTTTTTGCCTTCCCCACAAGCTGCTGCTCCTAGAGACTCAAAGCCCTTTTCCTTTGTCTTGTCACCACTCTAAATATGGACTGTTCTTTCTTGAAGACGCTACATAAGCTAGAATTCAAAGCCACCTCTTTAAGAACTATTTATTCTCTGAGTGTTCCCCATGTGTACATAAAATATACATTTAACAAACTTAATCTGGGGCTCTTTCTAACTACACACCCATGGGGGCTATTATTTTCCCCTGCAATACCCCCAAGGCATGGTGCCTTGGCATGCCAGGGATTTTTTTTTTTTTTGAGATGGGGCCTTACTCCGTTGCTTAGGTTGGGGTGCAGTGGTTTGATCCCAGCTCACGGCAGCCTCGAACTCCTGGGCTCAAGCGATCCTCCTACCTTGGCTTCCTGAGTTTCTGGGATTACAGGCACGCGCCACCACTCCCGCCAGCTTAGGATTTTGAGCTGTAGGGTATTGAGGGGGCCACAGAAACAAAGAACTCTGATGTTTTTTCCTCCAAAGCAGGTCATGGAAACTAGAATTTCTCTCCCCCAAAGCAAGCCATAAAACTTAGGAAGGTCACTCTTTGACCTCCTCCCTTTTCCTCTGAAGACCCTTATGTGACAGGTGTCCTGTCCCATACCTGGAGGCCAAGGAGGGTCTGAAGAAAGGGGTCTCTCTAAGCTTCCCTCAGTTTATTACCATTAGGTTATACCTGCTTTTTGTCCAACCGCAATTCTGCACAACTGCCCATTCTTCATCAAACCCAAGTACAAAAATGCCGTTTCCCTGGGTCTTTATTTCTAAAGGCTCCCATGTGACATAAAACTGGTTAAATACATTTGTTAAGCTTTCCTCTTGTTGTCTGCCATGAACCTCTCAATGGGTGAAGGAAAGATCTTACTTTTTCTCCCCTACAGCCTGCCTTCCTAGAGATCATTCTATCTGTAGTTTTCTCCAAATTAAACTTTTTTATATATGATTATAAAAGTGATACTTGATTCATGCAGAAAAAAAAAAAAAGCCAGTACAACATGGTATAAAGAGGAAAGTGTGAGGAACAGAACGTGAGGAGAGGAGCACCTTCAGGGGTGGAAATGAAGGCCACCCTACTGATCCTGGGGAGGAACTGGGAGTGACAGGGCCCAAACTGTGAAATAGCTGGCCTCACCCTGCTCCCAAACTTTCCCAGAGCTTTCATGCTGCCCTGGTTCCTGGGACCCTGTGACAACCCTGGGCTTGTCTTCATGGGATCCTTTGCCTGTGGAGGATGTGTTCTGATTTAACAGCATTTGGCAGGTTCCCCTGAGAAGCAGCCCCAAGGTGACCAGGACTTGGCTCCCAAATGTCCAGTTAGAACACCTTCTCTCCCCCACATGACCTTTCCCTAGGGATGAACAGCTCCAGACACCAGGATTGATGTCACTTTAGTGACAGCTGGGGCAGGTGCTCCATAGGTCCCTCAGTTCCTCATAGCACAAGCCTGCTCCCAGCAGATAGGGCATTTCAGCTCGACAGATATGATCTGTGACCTTCACCAGACGACACTCAAAGGCCCTCAACGACATCAAGGCACACAATTTCCATGGGGAGACCCATGGTAAGCACATAATGGAATGCCAAATGAAGCAGTGCAGGGCCACAAGTTAGAAAAAAGCAGAGAGAGATTAGTTCTCTTTTGAAGGTATCAGAGCCTGGTATCCTCATCTGCAAACTGGAGGCGCCTACTCAAACAGCCACCAAGAGGAGATGAGATTGTGGATATGAAAGCATTGATCCAAATGCTGGCATGCAGCATAAGTTGGATCAGAATACAGATATGAGTATTAGAAAGTTCTCTCTGTGCATACAAAATCTCCCTCTTGGTAATGATGAGGTTTTAATCTAGCACTTCTCAAATGTGCTTCATGAACTTGTTTCCATTACTGGACCCCACTCAGAATGTCCTAGGGACAAATTCCCAGTTGTCTTTGCTCTTCTTAGAAATAATCAGAATTGGGCCAGGTGTGGTGGCTCACACTTGTAATCCCAGCACTTTGGGAGGCCAAGGTGGGCAGATCACGAGGTCAGGAGATCAAGACCATCCTGGCCAACATGGAGAAACTTCATCTCTACTAAAAATACAAAAATTGCTGGGTGTGGTGGTATGTGCCTGTAATCCCAGCTGCTCAGGAGGCTGAGACAGAAGAATCGCTTGAACCCAGGAGGTGGAGTTTGCAGTGAGCCAAGATTGAGCGACTGTACTCCAGTCTGGCAACAGACCAAGTCTCCGTCTTTAAAAAAAAAATCAGAATATCTAGGGACAGAATCCTACATGCTGCCTCTTTACCAATCTCCCTAAACAATTCTTGGGCATCGCAAAGTTTGAGAACCACTGGCGAAGTAGTTAAAACATTGCTTCTGGAGATGAGAGAAATAGCTTCAAGTCCTAGCTCTGTCATTCACTGGTGATCTCAGGCCATGGCTTCCTGTTTTTGTTTTTTGAGACAGGGTCTCTCTCTGTGACCCAGGCAGGAATACAGTGGTGTGATCATAGCTCACTGCAGCCTCAACCTCCTGGGCTCAGGGGATCTCCCCTCTCAGCCTCCCAAGTAGCAGCTGGGACTACAGACATGTGCCATCATACCTGGCTATTTTTTTTTTTTTTTTTGTAGAGACAGGGGTCTCACTATATTGCCCAGGCTGCTCTTGAGCTCTCAGATTCAAGCAGTCTGCCCACCTCAGCCTCCCAAAGTGTTAGGATTACAGGCATGAGCCACATAGCCTGGCCTTGTTTTTTTAAGTTGGGATAATAATGGTATGTGTGATGATTAAAGGGATGTCAATTGCTTGAGATTTAGGTCAATCTAAAGTAAGTGCTCGGTAAATGTTAGTTATTGTTTTTCTCCTGCTAAATGCACCTGGTTGCTTCAGCTGTCCCTTTGTGGCACAGATCCAAGCCCTTTCCACCCCGCAGGAATACCCCACCCGTATTCCCACTAGGAGCAGTCCCAGGAGCCCTGGGAGGAAGCTGGGGGAAGGGTTTGACTTTGCTTCCTGGTCCTCTTCTGACATGCTTCAATGGCACACTTGGCCACTGGAGGGCAGCATCCACTCACTCTTTTCTTAGGAAGTTGCTTCTAAATAACCATTTTCCAGCTGTAGAGGTGCAGAAGATAGAAGGAAGCCTTCATGGGGGCTTACTGGACACTGGGTTAGTTGCTTTATCCTAGTGGTTCATTTTATGCATCCTATTCCAGGCAGCCCTTAGTAAACAGATACAAACTATCACAGAATATAGGTTCTATAATTTATTTTTATTTTTGAGATGGAGCATCACTCTGTTACCCAGGCAGGAGTGCAGTGGTGCAATCTCAGCTCACTGCAATCTCTGCCTCCTGGGTTCAAGCAGCTATCCTGTCTCAGCCTCCTGAGGACCTGGGACTTCAGGTGCCTGCCACCACTCCCAGCTAATTTTTATATTTTTAGTAGAGACAGGGTTTCACCATACTGATCAGGCTGGTCTCAAACTCCTGACCTCAGGTGATCCACCCACCTCAGCCTCCCAAAGTGCTGAGATTATAGGCATGAGTCACCGCGCACCTGACCTAAGTTCTATAAAATATTAATGCAAACTCTGAAATATAACCTATAGAGAGATGTTTTCTTTAAACTACTCTTTTCTCATTGTCTTGAATCATAAAATGAGAATTTTGTTTCTAAACCTGGAGTCTCCTACAGGCATCCAGGCCACCACAGGTAACCCCTGCTGTGCCACATGCCTGCATGCCTGGACCCCCACTCCTCCTCCAGGCACACAGGACCTTCCTATTCTCCCACCCTGTCCATGGGGCTGCCCATGAAGAACATGGGGCAGCTGAAGGAAAGGTGGTGGCTCCTTTCCAAGTCCTTGGTGCCCCTCCTTTTCCGCAGCAGCAGGGGTGGTTTCTCCATCTGTCTAAGTGTTCCACTGCTGTTTGAGGACCTGCTGTGGGGCTCCTTCCCAGCCTATCTCAAGGGCCTAGAGTGGGACTTCCAGGGAAAGTTGCTGTCCCCAAGCAGGTCCCAGAGAGTAGCTGTGTCCTAGTTGGGTCACCCCCAAAGCATTCACTAGATGAGGGTTCTAGCACCAATGGTTTATGTGGGAGGTGCAGGGGATGGAAATGAGGGAGAGACTCAGGGAAGGGAGGCCGCCAGTGAGGCTTTGCTATGAGTTCAGAACTGTGTGGGCATCTGCACTGAATCCTGTGGGGGAAGAGAAGCGCCAAGAAACAGTCTAAAACACGTGCTTCAGAATCATACCATCCAAGCGGTGAGGAAGCTGCAGACACCCCTCCTGAGGGCTGAGGGCTGCTCTTGGTGGCTGCTTCCTCAGTAGCCTGCTCCATCCACAGGCTAAGTGGCCTTCTGCAGTTCTGGGGGGGGAAGCCCCAGGCTCACAGTTGCAGGCGCACACAGGGGGAAGTTTGCTGGTGCAAACTGAATGGTGAGACAGGCACTGGTGGGGTGGTGACAGCAGCCATGAGAGGCTGCCTTCCGCTCTGACTCAGGTACTGGCTGCCCAGTGTCCCAACAGCACTTCTCCTGGATCCAGGCTGGGAGCCCACTCCTCCCCATGCTCACGGATGTCGGTCCCGCCTGTTGGCCGGCACCCGCGTCTGGAGAAGTCCTCGCCCTATGTGAGTCTTGGGGGCAGGCAGAATGGGTTTCTGTTGCTGTGATAAGGAGCCCTGATGCCCATTCTGAATCCAGGTGGCCTGGGTGGGGCTGCACCCTCCACCCTAGGGTGAGCAATAATCCAAGCTAAGCCTCAAACAATAAGCAAATCCCACTGTCCTGGCTGGGGCCACCATGTCGCCTACCTCCAGCTGGGGCCACTCTTTTTTCAAGAGTGTCTCTCTGCTAGACTCACAATCACAAGGTGGGGAAGCTGGAGCTGCTGGAAGTCATTTTGCTACCTCGGAGAGAGACACTTTTGAGAATGGGGTCCAGACAGAGAAGCCAGGGCCTGCTGGCATTTGAGCCTCTGCCTCAGCCACCTGGAAAGCCAGCATTACCCCTGGAAACTTCAGTTATTTGAGCCAGTAACTTATCCTGTTTTTCTTTTTTCTTTTTTGAGACAGTCTTACTCTGTTGCCCAGGCTGGAGTGCAGTGGTGGGATTTCAGCTCACTGCAGCCTCTACCTCCCAGCTCAAGCTATTCTCCTGCCTCAGCCTCCCTGGGTAGCTGGGACTGCAGGCATGCACCACCACACCCAGCTAATTGTTTGCATTTTAGTAGAGATGGGGTTGCCCAGGCTGGTCTCAAACTCCTGAGCTCAGGCAAGCCGCCCACCTTGGCATCTCAAAGTGCTGGGATTACAGACATGAGCCACGGAGACTGGCTTATCTTTCTGCCTTACCAGCTTAGATTGGGTTTTGTGTTTCCTGAACCCAGAAGCGTCCTAACCACTACACAATCTAATGGTTACTGTCACCCACAAATGACACTGGGTTGGGTACATTGATGAGTTATTACATTTATCTCATGCTGACTGTACATAAAACCAAATTATTCCCACCTGCATTCTCTCTTTCCTTCCACCCATCACGCCCCCAAACTTTGCTGTCCTGTACAGAACACTGGGCTATGAGTCAGGAGACAGAGACCTTAGCTCTGCCTCTGCACCTGTGACCTACAGCAAGGCAACCCATGCTCCCAGGCCTTGGTTTTCTCCTACAATGAATAAGAAGGTTGGACTCCATGACCTCAAAGGTGTTTCCAACACTAGCATTCTATGCACATTCTTCTCCTTCTTCAACCGTATTTAGCCAGTCACTGAGGATCACAGATATTCCCTTGAAAATCTTTAACCCATTCCTTCTGCATTCCACACCTCCATTAGCCATATAGTAAGAATGGGTTTCTCACTTTTTTTTTTTTTTTTTAGATGGAGTCTCGCTCTGTTGCCCGGGCTGGAGTGCTGTGGCACAATCTCGGCTCACTGCAACCTCCACCTCCTGGGTTCAAGCAAGTCTCCAGCCTCAGCCTCCTGAGTAGCTGGGAGTACAGGTGCATGCCACCATGCCCAGCTAGTTTTTGTATTTTTAGTAGAGATGGGGTTTCACCATGTTAGCCAGGCTGGTCTCAATCTTTTGACCTTGTGATCTGCCTGCCTCGGCCTCCCAAAGTGCTGGGATTACAGGCATGAGCCACCATGCCTGACCCTTTCTTTTTTAAATACTGCTTTCACCATGGGGTGAAAATTTAGAACTAAAAAGAATCTTGGAGTGAGTAGAGCCCTGGAGGTCCCCTCACTCCCCCCCCACCCCCACCACCAGATGATTCTTGAAGAGCAAGAGGAGATCTCCATTCATTCTGATCCTCAGTGTATGTCACAAATGAGCCTCAACCACTTGATCTTACTAGACCACTCACTGTCCTGCCCATCTCTCACAGTCCTTACAACATGTGCTTTGAGTAGGACTTGGGTTATGAATCCAATCCCAAATCCACCTGAGCTAACTCAAATTAGAGAAGGGAAATAAACACACCTGTAATCCCAGCTGTTCAGGAGGCTGAGTCTGTAAGATCTCTTGAGCCCAGGAGGTCAAGGCCGCAGTGAGCTATGATTGCACCACTGCACTCCAGCCTGGGTGACAGAGTGACACCCTATCTCTTAAAAAAAATTAAGTTTTGCTTAAAAAAAAAGAAAAGAAAAGTGTGACACGAGGTACCAGGATACAATTCATGTCACTCACTCACAGGCTCAGGCTGACACGTGGCAGGGTCCCTTCTCCACCGTGGGCATTGCTTCATTAATCTGTCATCAGGGACCAGCTTTCTGTGCCTCACAGCCACACTGGGAGAAAACATAGGCACCACCAGCTTCTGAGCTCCTAAGTTGCCCCTCCTGCCCGAGACTGAAGTAACTCTTTTCACCTGCTTAGCCACACTGTCGACTCATATTTAGAGTCTTCTCAGCCTCTTTTCCATGTGATCCCACCATATCTTCCCACCTTGGAGATAGGTTTTGTTTTTCTAGACTGAATTTCAGGGTTTTATGTTTATTACTATGAAATGTAGCCTTATAAGATTGCTCCCATCATTACTGCCTATTAAGGTCTTTTTGAACCCCCAAATCTCCCATTTACCTTATTGGCTTCATAATGACCATGGCTTTGATGAGTCCAAGTCATTAGGAAAAATGACTGCCTGGGAATAACCGCTGGTCCTTATGGCATGCAGAAATATCCCTGCAAGGTGTCAGATGCAGAAGCCAGCACATTCTGCGCATGTTCCTTTCCACAGCCACTTAGTCCTCTAGTGGAACTCTCTATCCACTCCCCTTTCCCTATCATTCCCAAGACTAGAGGAGATGCTGCTTGTCTGAATTTCAGCAAGGACAGAGATATCTTTTATTTTTTGCAATACTTTAAGTTCTGGGGTACATGTGCAGAGCGTGCAGGTTTGTTACAGTTATACATGTGCCATGGTGATTTGCTGCATCCATCACCCTGTCATCTACATTAGGTATTTCTCCTAATACTGTCACTCCCCTAGCCTCCCACCCCGATAGGCGCTGGTGTGGGATGTTCCCCTCCTTGTGTCCATGTGTTCTCACTGTTCAACTCCCATTTATGAGTGAGAACATGCGGTGTTTGGTTTTCTGTTCTCGTGTCAGTTTGCTGAGAATGATGGTTTCCAGATTCATCCATGTCCCTGCAAAGGACATGACCTCATCATTTTTTATAGCTGCATAGTATTCCATGGTGTATATGTGACACATTTTCTTTATCCAGTCTATCATTGATGGGCATTTGGGTTGGTTCCAAGTCTTTGCTATTGTGAACAGTGCCGCAGTAAACATACATGTACATGTGTCTTTATAACAGAATGATTTATAATTCTTTGGGTATATAGCCAGTAATGGGATGATGAGTCAAATGGCATTTCCAGTTCTAGATCCTTGAGAAATTGCCACACTGTCTTCTACAATGATTAAACTTGTTTACACCCCCACCAACCGTGTAAAAGCATTCCATATCCTCTCCAGCACCCTTTGTCTCCTGATTTTTTAACG
This sequence comes from Sapajus apella, assembly GCF_009761245.1. Lineage (NCBI taxonomy): Eukaryota > Metazoa > Chordata > Mammalia > Primates > Cebidae > Sapajus > Sapajus apella. The sequence continues at coordinate 4,227,661 of NW_022436999.1, read as the reverse complement.
ATCACCATTCTAACTGATGTGAGATGGTATCTCAATGTGGTCTTGATGGTTATTTCTCTAATGACCAGTGATGGTGAGCTATTTTTTCATATGTTTGTTGGCTGCATAAATGTCTTATTTCGAGAAGTGTTTGTTCATTTCCTTCACCCACTTTTTGATAGGGTTGTTTGTTTTTTTCTTGTAAATTTGTTTAAGTTCCTTGTAGATTCTGGATATTAGCCTTTTGTCAGTTGGGTAGATTGCAAGAATTTTCTCCCATTCTGTAGGTTGCCAGTTCACTCTAATGATAGTTTCTTTTGCTGTGCAGAAGCTCTTTAGTTTAATTAGATCCCATTTGTCTATTTTGGCTTTTGTTGCCATTGCTTTTGGTGTTTTAGTCATGAAGTCCTTGCCCATGCCTATGTCCTGAATGGTATTGCCTAGTTTCTTCTAGGGATTTTATGGTTTTAGATCTTACATTTAAATCTTTACCCATCTTGAGTTAATTTTTGTATAAAGTGTAAGGAAGGGATCCAGTTTCAGCTTTCTGCATATGGCTAGCCAGTTTTCCCAACACCATTTATTAAATAGGGAATCCTTTCCCCCATTGCTTTTGTCAGGTTTGTCAAATATCAGATAGTTATAGATGTATGGCGTTATTTCTGAGGCCTCTGTTCTGTTCCATTGGTCTAAATCTCTGTTTTGGTGCCCGTACCATGCTGTTTTGATGCCCGTACCATGCTGTTTTGATTACTGTAGAGTTGTAGTATAGTTTGAAGTCAGGTAGCATGATGACTCCAGCTTTTTAAATTTATTTATTTTGTCCTTAAGATTGTCTTGGCTTTGTGGGCTCTTTTTTGGTTCAATATGAAATTTAAGGATTTTTTCCAATTCTGTGAAGAAAGTCAATGCTAACTTGATGGGATCGCACCAAACCTATAAATTACTTTGGGCAGTATGGCCATTTTCACGATATTGATTCTTCCTAACCATGAGCGTGGCATGTTCTTCCATTTGTTTGTGTACTCTCTGATTTCCTTGAGCAGTGGTTTGTAGTTCTCCTTGAAGAGGTCCTTCACATCCCTTATTAGTTGTATTCCTAGGTATTTTTTCCTCTTTGTAGCAGTTGTGAATGAGAGTTCACTCATGATTTGACTGTTTGTCTGTTATTGGTGTATAGGAATGCTTGTAATTTTTGCACATTGATTTTGTATCCTGAGACTTTACTGAAGTTGCTTATCAGCTTAAGGAAATTTTGGGCTGAGACAATGGGGTCTTCTAAATATATAATTATGCCATCTGCAAATAGAGACAATTTGACTTCCTCTTTTCCTAATCGAATACTCTTTATTTCTTTTTCTTGCCTGATTGCCCTGGCCAGAACTTCCCATACTATGTTAAAGAGGAGTGGTGAGAGAGGGCATCATTGTCTTGTGCTGGTTTTCATAGGGAATGTGTCCAGTTTTTGCCCATTCAGTATGATACTGGCTGTGGGTTTGTCATAAGTAGTTCTTATTATTTTGAGATACATTCCATCAATACCTAGTTTATTGAGAGTTTTTAGCATAAAGGGCTGTTGGATTTTGTCAATCAGGCACACACCTGCCTCCCAAAGCACTGGGATTACAGGTGTGAGTCACTGTGCCTGGCCCCCTGTATCCTTTTGCAAGTGTTCACAAGCCATCTTTTAAATAGCTTGTTTCCAGAAGCCAGCTTGCACAGGTATTGGAGGGGCAAAATCTCCCTTGCATTGTTGATTGGAAAAGTAGGACTCAAAGATATTTCTAGATAAGAAAGCATGATTAGAAATGGACACTAAAGAGTGCAGTTGGGAAGTATATGTTAAGGTAATCTCGATAAGAGGGGATGTTTTACATTGCCTTTGTTTTTTTTTAAGTTGACACTAAAATATATTATTATTTGACCAGATTTGTCTTTTGAAGACTTCTCTCCTGATAGGCACTTCTGCAACAAATTTGTATATTTTGACAGAAATATTTTGTGATTATTCTTAAGGCCAATGAATGGACATTTATGATGGCTCATCATAAATATACAATAGTATATTGTATATACAATACTATATACAATAGTATTATAAATATATAGTATTATTATAATATTGTGTTATTGTATATTGTAATACTATATACAATAGTATTATATATATACAATAGTATATATATAGTATATATAATACTATATGCAATACTATATTCAATAGTATATTTATATATTAATTGATGGGTTGCATTTTTTTCTTTGAGCTTATACAACGTTTTAGAAAGTCTACCTTTTATAAATATCAAGTTGGATATTATGTGTTGCATTTGCTAAAAAGAGTCAATAGTTAAGAATCTGTTTCTTTTATATATGACAGATTGCATGCATACAGGATGTAGAATCCCTTGCATAAAACTAGTATGTTTTGCTGAAGTACTTGTTAATTTGGCTCTAAAATATTTATTCTTTTCCTAATATATAGCATTTATTTTAAAAAGATTAATCCCTTCACCCATTTCTGCAAGGCTCTTTTGTAGCTCAAAAAATTACCATAAAGGGAAAGACAGCACTCCGGCCCTCTACTACAATAACTTTAGAGTGGAGGTCAGAAAACTTTTTCTGTAATGGCTCAAACAGTAAATACTGTAGGCTTTGCAAGTCATACAAGCCCTGCTGCATCTACTCAGCTCTATAGCTATAGTACAAAAACAACCTAGACAATAGTGAACGAATGGGCGTGGCCATATTTGACTCATGGTTGTAGTTTGCCTACCCTTGCTTTAGTGTACCTAAATTAACACTGTTCCTATAAAATATCCAGTAAGATAAACAATACTTTAGTGCTTAAAAGAAAGTTATAGAATTTTTTTCTTTTAGAGTCCTTTAGGAAAAGCATCATGTATTTCTTGGAAAGTATTGTCTATTTTAAATATATCTATACAGTTTTATTGTTTTCTTACCCTGAGATATTTATTAGGAAGGGGTATTGCCGGGTGCAGTGGCTCACGCCTGTAATCCCAGCACTTTGGGATGCTGATGCGGGTGGATCACAAGGTCAGGAGATCGAGATCATCCTGGCCATGGTGAAACTCCATCTCTACTAAAATACAAAAAATTAGCCAGGTGTGATAGCATGCACTTAAGAGTCTCAGATACTCAGGAGGCTGAAGCAGGGGAACTGCTTGAACCCAGGAGACAGTGGTTGCAGTGAGCCGAGATCGCACCACTGCACTCCAGCCTGGTGACTGAGCAAGACTCTTCATTAAAAAAAAAAAAAAAAGTGGTATTCTGGAGTCTAGTACATAAAAGATCTTTGGGTATATACATTATGTAAATAGGAAATATTACTTCTAGCATTGTAAGAGCCCCAGCTCCCAAACCATAATGACTCTTGAGTAATAAGCAAGTACCTGTAGCACCTGTAACATGCCTCCAGTATATTGACTGCTAAAGGGCAGTGAGTTCTCCCTGGCAGTGACTGCAGCAATTGAAAGTTATATTTTCATATCTACCATAGGGATGAAATCATCCAAATTTTTTCTTTGTAGCAAGTAAGATGGTTGGTGAAAACTCAAAACATGGATTATCAGGGGAGCTCTCTGTACAGGTAATTGGATCTAAAATTTGTAGAGCCGTTTCAGCCACTTTCTCAGCTGCGGTGCTGCAGAATTCAACTGTAGATGGAATCTTTTTTTAATTGTTTATGCCAGCATAAACAGAAGATGAGAATTGTCTGCTTTTGCCAACTTGTGATTTGTTAATGCCAGCTCTGCTGTGCCATGGGGCTGTCCACTAGGGGAGTAAGGTTGCCCTCTTCCCCACTGCAAGGAGACTAAGAGCTCCTCCAGTAATTTCTGGGTAGCTATCATTTCCTGATTAAACTGTTCCTGTTCACTTAGGAGATCTTGTATGGCCCTGGATGCATCACGTTTTTGATGCTGTAAAAGTGCTCTTGAGGCTGGGCATGGTGGCTCATGCCTGTCATCCCTGTACTTTGGGAGGCTGAAGCAAGATCACTTGAGGCCAGGAGTTCGAGACTAGCCTGGCCAAAGGTGCAAAGCCCCGACTCTACTAAAAATACAAAAATTAGCCAGCTGTGATGATGGGTGTCTGTAATCCCAGCTACTTGGGAGTCTGAGACACAAGAATCACTTGAACCTGGGAGGCAGAGGTTGCACTGAGCCAAGATCACAACACTGCATTCCAGCCTGGGCAACGGAGCGAGGCTCTGCCTCAAAAAACTAACTAACTAACTAACTAAACTGCTATTGATGCTCTTGAGTTGGTTAACTCATCTGCCATTACCCTGCTTGCAAGCAATTTACTTGGCCATACATCACACTGTATTGACATACATTCTATTCTGTTAGGAAAGCTGAGCTGTGTTTCCATCTAGGGCTTCATTTTCTAAAACAAGCTGATTTTTCTTATGGGATAAACATTCAGAGTGATACTGAAGATCATCTCCAACAGAAACAACTTTTTAAACTCATGATTTACCTCTGTCTGTACACCGAGTTGGTTTGAAAGAAAAGACCTTCTTTGTTCTGTAATAACCTTCTTTCACAATGCTTGAGCCTTTCCAATATATTCTTTTTTTTTTTTGAGATGGAGTCTCACTCTGTCACCCAGGCTGGAGTGCAGTGGCACCATCTTGGCTCACTGCAACCTCCACCTCCCGGGTTCAAGCAATTCTTCTGCCTCAGCCTCCGAGTAGCTGGGACTACAGGCATGCACCACCATGCCCAGCTCATTTTTTTTTTGTTGTTGTTTTTTGGAGATAGCATCTTGCTCTGTCACCCAGGCTGAAGTGCAGTGGCGTGATCTCGGCTCACTGCAACCTCCACTTCCCAGGTTCAAGCGATTCTCCTGCCTCAGACTTCTGAGTAGTTGATACTACAGGTGCGTGCCACCATGCCAGCCTAATTTTTTTTTTATTTTTAGTAGAGACGGGGTTTCACTCTGTTAGCCAGGTGACCTCGTAATCCTCCTGCCTTGGCCTCCCAACGTGCTGGGATTATAGGCGTGAGCCACCGTGCCCAGGTAATTTTTGTATTTTTAGTAGAAACGGGATTTCATCATATTGACCAGGCTAGTCTCGAACTCCTGACCTCAGGTAGTCCACCTGCTTCAGCCTCCCAAAGTGCTGGGATTCCAGGCGTGAACCACTGCACCCAGCCTCCAATATATTCTTTACCTTTGAGAGTTCCTTATGAGATTCTACAACTCCCTCTGACACCAAGGAATTCTCCTTTATAATGTCCCAGAGACTGAATCTTTGTATTTTTGTTGGAGCTACCATGAGTTATAGCAGCTTTGGGACCTAAGAGGATGATTATTATTTGAAATGAAAGGTCTCACATATTTATTACTGAAACCACCCAACCAACGCGTTCATAACAGACCCAGACAGGAAACTGTTCAAAATTCTCCAGATAGTGGTGCCCTTTTCAGCTTGATTTGGTAACATGATTGTGACCTTCAGACAGCAGGTCTGTGCCATCATGTGCAATTCCTTATAGACCCAGCTTGGTTCTTCTCCAATGTCTTCTTCTGGAGTTGTACTTGATTTTATTACCAATTTTCATCCGAATCCACTGGGGAATGGGACGATTTTGCTTTTGTTTCTTGGCCAGGAATCACTTAATCCTGAAGGTCTTGTAAGAAGACATGGCAAAAAGTGGAGTAAAGCACACACCACGATGGTGGAGAAAGGAAGAGAGGGGGCAGGACCTGATAGTCTTACAGCTTCGACTTCCACTGCTTTTCAGCGAGCATTTTCCCTGGGTGAACTCCTGGGCTCTCTGTGATGAAACTGCTTTCTTCCATGGACTCTGAAGGCTATGATGCTTTCTGGATTAGACCCTAGAGGGAACTTCAACAGATTTAGGTGGCTCCCCAGTTTCCATTCCATCTCCTGCTCCTCAGATTGAGGATGAAGTAAGGGTGACTTTGGTTTCTAAACTTTTAAGAGTGGTCATTTTTTCCCTTACTTACCACTGAAAATGCACTCCAAGACTTCTACTGAACAACCGCTAAGATTCCTATTCTCCCCATTTCACGGGGCTTCACTTGACAGGCTCTTGGAATCAGTATCACCAGGTTAACTTTTCACAGACCTCTTCCATTCTGAAGCCGACCCGCCATGGCCCTCCATCCCTTACATTGCCTTTGGATTAAGTTTAGGATGTAGCTTTCTTTTCTTCTTCCATCAAAAATAGAATCCAGATTTGGGGAATTTGACAGGCAATAGGGCCATAGATCATATTTCACTCAATCTAAGATAGGATCAGATTTATACATGCTCCATTATTTTATGAGCTATCAAGAAAAAGTATAACCAATTAAACCATAACATGCTTTCTTTATAATTTTATTATGTGCTTTATGTACTCATGTATGTACATTATATACTTATTGAAAGAGCTCAGACTTTTTAGACATGTATCATGTAAAATATGAGGAAGACAAATTTGCTAAAATTTCACCAACTCTTCTGAATCCCTCTTCAGAGTCTTTAAGTGCCTATTTTTCACACACCATTTTCTGCTGTGCCATCAGTAGAACTAAAAATGCAGCATTTTCCCTCCTTCCCGCCCCTTCTTCTGCACAATCTCAGCTCATTGCAACCTCCATCTCCCAGGTTCAAGTGATTCTTCTGCCTCAGCCACCCAAGTAGCTGGGATTACAGGCGTGCACCACCACACCCGGCTAGTTTTTGTGTTTTTAGTTGAGACAGCGTTTCGCCATGTTGCTCAGACTGGTCTTGAACTTCTAGGCTTGAGCGATCCAACCACCTCAGCCTGCCAAAGTGCTAGGATTACAGGTGTCAGCCACTGTGCCCTGCCTAGCATTTCTTAAGCCAGTACTACACCATGATTATCAGCATTATCTTTCTGGGTACCCATTCTCCAAGTTTTGATACTGGAGTTGATCTTACCAGGTGTTAATGGAAGTTTCTGAGGCAATAGACGGGACTCACATTTCTGTCTCAAATAGGCAGGAAATGACACTAAATCATGACTGCTACCTGGCCAACAGCAATTCTAAGACACCATTCATCCTAAAGTGAGATTGATTGTTGTTTTATCTCAATATCAGAGATATTAAAATGTGAAAATTGATGAATTAAGGCAGTCCTTACGAGGTTACTTTTTGGGTTATCCTGAAGGTAATACCCAATCTAGCCCATGAGCCATGGCCCCACCTCATCCACCAGGCATTGCTGTATCAGACCAGGCCAGACTGGGCCAAGTGGATCCTGGACATTTGGAATTGGGACTAGTCTCTTGTGTCAAGGAAATGTCAACACTAGGCACTGTGGAATCAGCCTCTGCCATCACAGGGAGGTTAGCACCCAAAGATGGGCTGCAGGGAGAGGAGGGAGGCTGACACACAGACAGGGGCCAAGAGAAGCTGGAGAGAAGGCAAGACCTCAGCCTCCCAAGGGCTTTCCAGTTCTGTGGCTGGTACCTACCTGGAGCTGGGCTGCTCTCTGGCTCCTGCATCTGAGGCAACTGGAAGTCTTACAGTCATTGCCCCTGTGTCTTTAAGCTGGCTAGTTGGCCCATGGTGCTGCCAAAGGGCCCCACCGCATCACCTTCACTGTGCTTGCTCAGGTCTCACCTGTACTTCAGACAGCAGCTTCTCCACCCTTCTTGGGGCTGTGAAAGCCACGACAGTCACAACTCACAAAGCAACTTCTAGAGCTACTGCTCAACTGAGGATCCTATCAGGCAGTGTTTGAGTGTCCTATAAAGCCGAGGCCCAGCTACTGCCCAGTTACCTACGTTCTGCCCCCTAAGCTTGGCTTCATTTGTTGAGGGGTGAGGGAGGGGCAGCTTATAACCTTGGACACCTCCAAATGAGGTCACTTACCCCATTCAGGGATTAAGCCCACAGCTGTCAGCTTCAGCCCTTTTCCACTAACCAGTTGAGCTAAGCAGCCCACCCACCTCCTGCTGGACCCAGCTATTCTGGCTTTTTTGGGGTCTCAGAGCTTGGAAGCTTCCTTCTCCCTCTGTGAATGGTGCTTTTAAGGCTTAGGAGCTCAGGTCCAGCAGCTAAGGCAGCATCCCAAGGGCCAATATTGCACACTCAGGCCTTTGAAGCTAGGGCAGTTTCTCCAGCAAGTCATGCCTATGCCACAGGTCACTGACGTCAGCGAGGCAGCCAGCTTCCCAGGGCATGAACAGTGGAGCACACATTAGCTTCCTATGGCTGCTGTAACAAATTATCACAAATGAAGTGGCTTAAAATAACACAAACTTACATCTCACAGTTCTGAAGAGAGACCCAAAATGAGTCTGTAGGCCTGCATTCTATCTGGAGGCTCTCGGGAAGTATCTGTTTCCTTATCTTTTCTAGCTTCTAGAAGCTGCCCACATTCGTTGGCTTGTGGCCTCACATCATTCCAACTTCTGCTTCTGTTGTCACATGCTGACATGCCTGCTTCCTAAGAACCCGCCCAGATAATCCAGAACAGTTTCCTCAAGATTCTTAATCACATCTGCAAAGTCTTATTTGTCATAGAAATTAACAATCACGGGTTCCAGGGATTAGGACATGGACATCTTGGGGGACCATTACTCAGTCTACTACAGAGCACAGAGACTAAAAGAGGGTTCCCCTTAATGTTTTTTTTTCCTGTAATCAGGTCTTTTTCTTTAAGAATATTTTAAACAGCATTACGAAGCACAACTGATGTTCCCACCTCGCCCCCCTCTTTTACAGACAGGGTCTTGCTACTTTGTTCAGGCTGAACTTAAAACTCCTGGGCTCAAGTGATCCTCATCTCAGCCTCCCAAGTAGCTGGCACTACAGATATGTACCACCATGTTTTGCTACAGCTGTTTTTTTATACAACTCTAGAGATGATGCCCATTGCCACTTATTAAATGTCTACTGTGTGCCAGGGAGATAAGGAAACAGCTTTATCGGCCCCATTTAAGGAGGTGACTTGCCCAGGGTAACCCAACTGGTCTGTGGCAGGCAGACTTGAGCTCACATCTGCCTCCCTTGCCAGGCACTGATGTTGAGGTTATATTTCTTCCCTTGGCGTCTATAATGCAGACCCTGGTCTAAAGTCTTGTTTGCATTGGAGAGCTCTGGAGCCTTACATTCAGGGGTGCTATGGCTCATGCCACCTGCAAAAGTATGAGAGGCCCTGGCACAGGCCAAAGAATTGGCAAAGCCTTCAGTCTCTCCTCACCACCTCAGAAAATCAAATCTGTTCTCCATCCTAGTAACTCACTCAGCCCAATGACCACACTTGGGCACTGACCCCATGTCCAAGGGACAGCTATGGGCTGGTCCAGTGATGGAGGAGGTAGGTGGCAGCTAGGTCACACTCTTGCCACAGGTTTGGTGCCCAGAACAGTCATTAAGGTTTTGTTAAGGGATGGCCAGGCCAGAGAGAGGAGAGACTGGCCTTCATGAGGCTATCAGCAAAGTCCCTACAAAAGTCAGAGGTAGATAAAAAGGTAAGAGCTGCACATCCACATAGGCAGGAAAGGGATGCGATGGATTCATCCCACTGACAGACGAACAATCAGCTGCCACCTGTCAGCTGTCAATGGGGAGAATTCCATCCACCCATTTAAAGCAAGCTGGAACAGGTTACAATGAAAACCGGCCAAGGATGAAATTCAAAGGATGCACAGGGGGCAAGTGATGTGGTGGGTTGCAAAACAAATGTCAGATAAAAGGCATGGGCTTAGGGGCCCTGGTGCCAGAATAGATGACGTCCTATAGAGACTATCGTTTACTCTGGAGAAGCTACAGTGGTACACACAGTATTCGGAATTCAGGGATGGGGCCTAAGATGCTGTATTTCCTATGAGCTCCCAGGTGATGCTGAACAGCTGCTATCTGTGGGGCATCTTGAATAGCAAGGGATGAGATGACACTTAGAGACAACTCAAGCTGTTCCCTGCAGTAAAAAGAAAACGAGAGGAGGGCATGCAGATGTCACAGAGCTGTTTGATGCTGTGGAAAAATGAAGGTGGGGCTTATCACCAAGAAGTCCTTTACACATCCATGACTTTTCTGTCCAACTCATAGGAGACTGTGAAGCAATTACCTTTTTCTTTTTAAAATGAAGAAACCGAAGTGTAAGACGATTGATCACAGCAGGGTCAAAAACATTATTGGGGTAGATACTGGCACCCCACACCATCCTTGACCCCACACACATTTCCAGAAAACGTCAAGCAAGGAGCAGGCAAAGAGCTGTCATGGGAGTGTGGTTTTAATACCGTCTGTGTCAAGCAATATCAAAGTTGTCCATACTCTCCCAAGTTTGTCCTATTTTGAATAGACAATATTAAATTTTTTTAAGTGTGTGCTGATAAAGAGACTAGTCAAACCTCAGAGGACTTAAAAATGAGAAGCCACATAAATTCTCTTCCTTAAAAAACAGTCATTTCAAAAGATTTTCTTTAATATCATAAAATATTTTCATGGACAAGTGAGCTAGCAAACACACATGCACCAATGTGCCTTTTGACAAGAGAACCCCCTACCCCGACTCCCACACCAAAGTGGACATGAGATTGGAGAAATGAATACAGCAGATGGAAACAGAAGAAAAAAAAATCAGTAAAAAGGATGGAATATAACTTTGTGCTTGGTTATTTTCCTATGCCACAACAAAACAAGACATTTCGGTGCAAATAGTTAATCTTTCCTCTTTTTTTCCTTGTCTGGTGGAGAAAAAAATACTTTTTCTATAATAAAATATGTAGTTTTTTGGTTTTTAACGTAACTTTTTTTTTTTCTTTTTTGCAGAAAATAATTTTGTAAACTGTCACTTCGCGGGCAGGGAGGCTCGATGCCACGTGGGCCCCAGCTCGCCACGGTGGAGGCTGAGAGCTGAAACCGAACATGGGCAGGAGATGGGCGATGGCGGAGGTGCAAGGTAGGGCATGGCGCACGGGACGAGGGCGGCCGGGCGGGGTGGATTAGAGGTCACTCTCGCCGTACAGTGCCGTGGAGAAGGACATGTAGTCCAGAGCACCCGGCACGGAGTCGGGGCCGGTGTAGGGGGCCATCCGCGCGATGCAGTACTCGGCCTGGTCGGGTGGCAGCTCGCGGCGCAGCTCCTCCACGGTAATGTAGTTCTGCGGGGAGAGAGCGGTCAGGGTGGCTGCAAAGTCCGGCGGCCGTAAAGCGGCTCAGCTGGACACAGCCGCAAAGCCTGGTGGCGTGAAGGCAGCGTGTGCCGGCTGCATTTTGCCTCCCTCCGGAAACTACAGGAGGTATGCATACAAATATACATACCACATACACAACATGTATTTTTAAAATTCTCAGGTTTTCTACTTCACTACCTACTTTTTAAGCCTCCTTCCAGTCTAACTCCATGTGCCAGTTACATCTATAATCATCTCCTGAATCACATTAGTCTGCAATAATTGCGTGCTGGAGCAGAATCTGCAGATACTCTGGAGGAATGTATAGGTTCCTGGGGGTGGGGAACCCCACACGCACTCAGCTGAGCTTTCTGGAGGCCTCAGACAGAGAGTCTAATTTTAATGAGCCCTCCAGCAGATTAAGAACACCATGTTTGGGCATTACTGTTTCTTTTCTTTTCTTTTTTTTTTTTTTTTTTTGAGACGGAGTTTCGCTCTTGTTACCCAGGCTGGAGTGCAATGGCGCGATCTCGGCTCACCGCAAACTCCGCCGTCTGGGTTCAGGCAATTCTCCTGCCTCAGCCTCCTGAGTAGCTGGGATTACAGGCACGTGCCACCATGCCCAGCTAATGTTTTGTATTTTTAGTAGAGACGGGGTTTCACCATGTTGACCAGGATGGTCTCGATCTCTTGACCTCGTGATCCACCCGCCTCGGCCTCCCAAAGTGCTGGGATTACAGGCTTGAGCCACCGCACCCGGCCCCATACTGTTTCTTAAATATGGCCTGGCTATCTTAAGCTCCTTTGCAGAAATGTGGGCCTTGCCCCATGCAAGCAGCTCCAGCCTGGGTCTATGCCTTCTCCCAGGTTTGCCCATGATAGGTCTACTTGGAAGCTGCTGCTTTTAGGAGCTTGAAGATCGAGGAGATCTCATTTGGGGGCAGTGACCCACAAGGTAGTCTCCCTGCACCATGCCCTACCTCTGCCCCTGGGAACCAGTTTGAGGGAGGGCGGAGCTGCCCCTGTCAATCCAAAAGTTGGGAGACTAGGCCCCTATCTGGGCCCCAGTTTTTCTCCTCTGCAAAATTAGTCACTACAACTAGATGGTTTGACAATCCTTCTTCTATAATATTCAAGGGACCTGTGGCTTCCACGGTCCCTGGGCTGGAGATGGCTGTGGTTCTGAGTGACATCCAGGTCTACCAATGACCATCTCAGAACAGCAGAGACTTGGACTGGGCCTCTGGCATCCATGGAGGCAGGACCTCCACTACCAACTGGAGTGCTGTAGGGTATTTGGGAGATTTGGAAACCCAGAGTGGATCACTGTTCAGGGTAGAAAACACCAGAGACATGCTTCCTTCCTGCATCCTGCAGTCCCTCTTCCTGCTCCCACTATAGTTCATACAGATGCTCAGGATGATACCAAGGGTGAAGTCCCAGGGGTTGTCAGATGGACTCCAAGAATCCAATCACACATCCACACCACTCTACTCCCCTCTGCCGCCTGTCATTTCTTCACAGCTATGGAGTCCCACACGGGCATGCAGTGATCCTGGGAGGGTCACTTATGCTAATCCTGTGTCCTGACACCTTAGCTGAGCCCATGGCATTACAACAAACAAGGAGAGACCCAAGGGGCCCTGGAAGAAGGAGTGGTTGAGGAGTTCACGTTCCAGCTCTTGCCCCTCTAGATCACAGTCCAGCCCGTGCCTGCCACCCCAGCACAGTGCCCGTGCCATAGGACACCCACCTTATCCCCAGCCAGGATCTTGAAGGAAGCCATGACTTGGTCTGCTGTATCTGTATCGGCTGTCTCACGGGACATGAAGTCGATGAAGGCCTGGAACGTCACTACCCCCAGGCGGTTGGGGTCCACAATGCTCATGATGCGGGCAAATTCTGCTTCTCCCTGGAGGGAATAGCCAGCCCCAGGCCTGTCAGCCCATGGTCTGCTGGGAATATCTCACATGGACTGAAGACCTGGGGACTCAGAGCAGCTTGTGGCTGGAAGAGGAGGGCATAGCAGCCCCCTGACCTGACCTGGGTTGTCCTGAAGGCATGATAGGGACATAACACCCAAGAGTAGAGACCCAGCTCAGGGTTTCCCATGCCCTACAAATGCCTGGGTTCCCCTTAGAGCAAATAATCACGCTGATAATAACTATAATGATGACAACAATTAATAATGGCTGATACCTACGTAGCATATATTATATGCCCAATATTAACCTAAAAGCTTTATTTCAATTCATTTAATCATCACTACAGCCATAAAGGTAGGTATTGTATTATCTTCCTTGTACAGATGAGAAATCTGAAGCCCAGACAGGCTAAGTGACTTGCCCAGGGTCCCACAGCCAGGAGGCAGAACTGGGATTTGAACTCAGGCAGTCTGGTTCTAGAATCCATTCCCTCCTTACAACACTGTGCTTTTTACATGCCAGATACATGCAGAGACTTAAAGTCCTTCATTTAACCCTTGCAATAGTCCTGTAGAGTTCCCCACTTCACCTGAGGCTACATGCTAATGACAGCAAGGCTGGGATTTACCCCCAGGTTCACTGCTCCTAGCCCCACGCCCATACCCTGTGCTAGGCAGCCTGTGGGCTCCGCACTTGGCACCAGGGCCCAGAAGTCACCTGACTGCCTTGCTCAGAATATCTGCATGATGGGGGACAGACTAAGAAGGCTGGGGGCATCCTAAGAAGGATGGCTTGGGACAATCCAAAGGGGCAGCAGGACTGACGGGAGCCACCGCCAGGACAGAGGTGGAATTCTGTCTGTATGCTCTGTGTGAGGCAACGCTGAGCCAACCCCAAACCTGGGATGTCCCATAGCCCCAGTCCTTCCTGCCAGACTCAGGGTCAGCCCAGCCGTCCACAGTGGGAGTGAGGAAGTACCAGAAGATAAAGTAGCACAGAGACCGAGGCAAGGAGGCCAGGCCTCTTGGATACACAAGGCCCGTGGCCGGGTGGGCTTTCAGGGAGCCATCTTCCCCAAGGACCTGGGTAGCCCTTAGCCTGAGGGCCTCCAGCCTGCCACAGCTAGGACTTGGCTGCTCCAGCTAGCTGGCTGCCACCTCACCAGGGCAGACAGGGTGGGGTTTACGTTACCATGTTGTAACCCATGGAGATCAGGCAGGCGCGGAAATCATCCGTGTCCATCATGCCTGTCTTCTTCTGTGGGGGGTGGTAGTACCGAGACACAAGGAGGGTCAGGAAGGCAGGAAGAGGAAGGGCCGGCCCAGGGCCAGGAAGACAGGGACAGATGGCCAGAGTGGGGATGAGGTTTGTGGTTTCGGGAGTCAGGACAGGGAAAGGGACATAGGAGGAGAAGATGCAAACATATAGGTGGAAATGTCCACAGGCAGGAGGAAGACAACAGGGAGATGCCAAAATCCACCCATGGGATGAACAGTGGCGAGGATGAAGGACAGCGGGTACCCGCAGGTTGCCACGAAAGACAGGGGAGAATGGAGCAGTGACAGGGCAGGGAGAGACGGGAGGAAAGAACGACCCCCACGGCCCACAGGAAGGGACAGGAGATCCAGACAGAGAGAAGAGAAAAAGGAAAAACGCATTATTTCTCGCCCCAGATGCCACCCCTGAGCGTGCTCCATGCAGGAGGCAAGTACCTGGGGGTCGTTGCCAATATCATAACCCAAGCTGATGAGGCAGGCTTTGAACTCCTCGGGACCCAGTGTGCCGGAGTGATCCTGGGGCCGCGGTGCGCCAGGCAGCGAGCCATGCGGTGTCAGGGAGGTGGAGCCGTGAGGGGGGCATGCCCCGGGGGAGGGTGGTGTGTGTGGGGAGACACAGGGACAGGCATGCGGAGGGAGGGTGGGGGAGGAAGGGAAATAAAAGTGCACACGGTTAGACACACGAACGAGGTTCCGGGGGTGCCCTCCCCCAACACAGGCAGCCCTGCTCCAGGGAGCAGGACCAGAGTGGGGTGTGATGAGCCACAAGGGTGAGAAGCTCCCCCAGAAGTGACCTGGCCCTCTGGCTTCCCCAGGGGCTTCCCCTCAGGTGTCTAGAGAGCCATGAAGCAGGCAGGGGTGGTGGGCAGCACCCAAGCCCCTCCCACCCCTTTGAATCGCCCTCAAGCCCCAGGGCACTGGGAAGGGGCAGCCCACTAAAACCCGGGACTGACCCAGAGCTGGGATAGGAACCCTGGACCAAGGCCTCTGACATCCCCGGCAGAGTCCCAGAGGCCGTGCTAGGGGTGGGCGAGGGCAGGAGCAGTCTCTCGTGTGCTCCTCTGTCTCCACAGCCTGAGAGCAGCAAACCTCTGAGGGTGACTCCTCAAGGTAGGAGAGCAAGGGTCAGGGGTCAAAAGTCCTCTTTCTACACACAGTATGAACACTCTCCTAAAAGCAGGGACGCTTATGGGGCACCAAGCTTTCCAAGGCTGGTTTTGTGGGATGTACCGAGTCAGGGCAGGCTGACAGTTTCCCCTTTCTCTCCCTCCTCACTTGCATGGCAGCCCACACCTCGGGCAGCACCCTCCAGGGCCCTGGGGCGGGGACTGCACTAACAAAGCACAAGGGTGGGGCTCTCACCCGGTCAAAGTGGTTGAAGGAGGCTCGGAACTCATTCATCTGCTCCTGGCTGATGCCCTTGGCATCCCGGGTCAGGATCTGATTCTCCACCTCGTTGATGGTCCTGGCAATGGTGGTGAGCAGCTGCTCCCAGCCCACACGGATGTGCTACAGGCAGGCGAGGGGCCTGTCAGCAAAGGGGTCCCAGCCTGGGCTCCTGGCGGTCCCTGCCCACCCTACTCCCCAACCATCAAAATGGCCAAAGCCGTCAAACTTGGCCTTCCATGTGGCTGAGTGTCACCAGAGGGAGGAGAACCAGGACAGGGACACTAGATGACCAAGGGGGCAGGGTGGTGGCCTCTGCCTGGGAGAGCAAAGAAACCAGGACTTGCCAGTAGGGGTCAGGTCAGGAAGGAGGGCAGATTTGGGAGTAGGAGATTGACACAAAAAAATGCTTGATTCCCTGAACCACCAATCCCCCCACCCCCACCCCCCGCTCCCTCCCCGCCTCCCCAGTCTTTCACAGTTAAAACAAGTAGCCATTTTCAAAGCCGGTGCCTGCACCGGTTTAGAGCCCAGCAGTACCCAGAACCACTGGAAGTGCTTATTCTGAACACCCCAGAACTAGTGAAGCAAACTCCAGAGATGGGGCCTAGAAATGTGCATTCTCAACACATTCCCTGGGAAAGCAGAAGGTACTAAAAATTGAAGATGTGAAGCTTCAGGGGCAAAGTGAGTTCATCCTCCAACTATGACCTGTTTCCTTGGAAACTTCCCCACCCAGGAGGAAGAGCGAAAGGGGAACAGGCTCCCTGAGAAAAACAAGGCCAGCCCCACCCACCTCCATGGTGTAGTTGGTGTGCTTGTTGTCGAAGATGAGCGCCTCCTGGATGAGCTGGTGGTCGCCCTCCAGCTGATCAATCTTTGGCTTGTAGTTGACAATGCTCTTCTCATACTGCCGCAGGTGGCTGAGCTGATCCTCCAGGGTCCCGTGCATCTCGATGGAGATCCTCCCGATCTCCTGCTCACCGGGAAGGAGGAACCTTGTCAGACCACCTCACTCTGCTCCCATAGGGAGGGGACGGGAGTCTCCAAAATCCCTTGTTAAGCCCTCAGATGATGCTCAGTTCCCACCCCAGCCCGAAGGAGGCCATCACTGGTAATTAGTAAGACACTTTTAGCATGGGTGCTCCTAGGTATGGAAGCAGCACCACAGAGGTGTATAACAAGTGCTGTTAGCATTGGACGAAATACCTAGCAGCTCTCAGGTGCCTGTCAGCCTCAGGAGAGGGATACAGGGTCAGTTCTAACCTAAACGTTCACTCCTCTGCTTGCCATTCAAATCCCCCTTCCCAAGTCTTGTCCATCTCAGGGACCCACTGAGCCAGGATCCTCGTAGCCTCAGTACAGCTCACTCACCTCAGTGACCATGCTCGTGCTGTTTCACCTCCACCTTGCTGCCCTGGCCCACCTGAATCCCATCCATCCCTGCAGGCCAGGCCTAATGCCTATTTCTGTCTGTTATTCATCCATGTAAACAACTGTTGTTTGTGAAAACACTTTCTCTTCACTCAATTCAATCCAGTAGATATTTCCTGCCTGTCTACTAAGAACAATGTGCTGGCTGGCAGGGGTGCGGGGTGGCGGTGGGGGGGGTGACACACACAAATGTTAACTCCACATGGTCTCTGCCCTTAAACTCAGAGGCCATACTCAAGCCCAGTGAGGCCCTTTCCTGATCTGCTAAAAGCCCCCACTATCTATCCCACGCAATTCAGCAAAAAAATTCTGTCCTCCACTGGGGTTCAGTTCTCCTCCTGGGACAACCTACCAGGACAGATCATCTTTGGCCAAGCCCATTGCTCAGAAGGAGGACGAAAGGAAGGGGAGGCCTGGTCAATAAGAGACACCAAAGGGATTAAGCTGGATCGGGCACGCAGGAGCTGACCTTCCTACGGGACTTTCATAGGCAGCAGCTGTTTTTATTTTTGAGACGAAGTCTAGCTCTGTCACCCAGGCTGGAGTGCAGTGGTACAATCTTGGCTCACTGGAACTTCTGCCTCCTAGGTTCAAGCGATTCTCCTGCCTCAGCCTCCCAAATAGCTGGGATTACAGGCACACACCACCGCACCCAGATGATTTTTTTTTATTTTTAGTAGAGACGAGGTTTCACCATGTTGGCCAGGCTGGTCTTGAACTCCTGACCTCAGGTGATCCACCCTCCTCAGCCTCCCACAGTACTGGGATTACAGGCATGGGCCACCGTGCCCGGCCCATAGGCAGCTTCTTAGTGATGTCCTCATCTATCTTTGCTCTCAAATTGGATATTGCCATCAGGGCTTCCTTACACAGGTTCCCACAGCCTTCTACAGGACAGCAGACCCCTGGTAGGCTCAGGGCCTCAGTCCTCCATGGGTCCCACCCAGGAAGACAGGCAGCCTGGCTGGCTGGGATAGTGTGGGGAGGGGTGGGAGCCCCAGCACGGGACCTACCTCCATCTTGGTCTGGATCCAGGGCCCGATGACATTGGCCTGGGCCCCAAACTGCTTGCGTAGCCTCTCATTGTGCTGCTGGCGGGCGTGCTCCTCCGTCAGAGCCTGGTCCCTCCGAGGCACCAGCTGCCGCACCTGGGGCAGGAACAACAAGGCGATTCTGGGGATGGGTCAGCCATCTGTCCATGTGCCAGATGAGGAAATGGAGGACCCAGGAGGGGAAGGGCCGGTCAGTAACAACAGGAGTGAAGGTGTCAACCTGTTCTGGAAATCCAGTCATTGGCCAAACAATGAGTATTTACTACATGAAGATTTTAAATGAAATTGACGAAAATCAATTAAAATGGACAAAACTCCCTGCCTTCATGAAACTTACGGTGGCTCGGCCCATGCCCTTCAACTCACGTGGTCCCATTTGCCATTGATCTCCTGAGGCGTGATGGTTGTGTAGGGGTTGGTGCCCGCCATATTGACATGGTAGGTCTGGACAATCTTGGACACCTCGTTGTGGATGCCCAGGATGGCCAGGCGTTCCTTGTCGGCATCGGGGAGGGTAGCCTTGAATTGCTCATGGGCTGTGGTCAGTCCCTGGATAGAGATGGGGATATATGAGCAAGAAGAACAAAGGAGGAAGCCCTAGAAGTGGGTGGAAGGGCCTCGGAGATTGGGTTCCACACCAGCTGGGAGACCAGGAGGCATCAATTCAAACAGTCTTGTGGGCTGAGAACTGGGATGGCAGGTATGGCCAAAGGAAGCTGAAGCCACAGTTATCAAAAGCAACAGCTTCATCCATGGAGGTGGTGAAATTGGCAGCAACCCCTCTGGCCTATTCACCACCTCACAGATCAGGGAGAAGGGCTGCTCCAGAGGCTCACTTCCCAGATGATCCTCCGAAACATGGGCTTCCTTAGCTTCTGGAAAAATCTTTTAAATCCAGTACTCTGCAGCTGCATGAAAGGTTGAAGAAGCTGCTGATATGAAATGAGCTCCAAATAGACATTACATTAAAAATCAGAGTTCACGGCTGAGCACTGTGACTCATGCCTGTAATCCAAGCACATTGGGAGGCTGAAGGAGGAGGATCTCTTGAAGCCAGGAGTTTGAGACCAGCCTGGGCAACAAGGAAAAATCCCCATTTCCATATAAATAAAAATTAAAAAACTAGCCAGGTGTGATGACGTGAGCCTCTAGTCCCAGCTACTAGGGAGGCTGCAGCAGGAGGATCCCTTGAGCCCAGGAGTTGGAGGCTGGAGTGAGCCATGAGCCCACCACTGCACTCCAGCCTTGGTGACAAGGCGAGACCCTGTCTCTAAATAAAATAAATAAAAATCAAAGTTCAGAATAGGGTATACAGTAAAAGCTACTTTTTGTTTTACACAAAAAGGGTACAAAGCATGGAAACAATCATATTTGCTTGTGTGCAGAGACTAATCAAATTCTTACCTTTGGGGAGGGAACTGGGGGCTGGAGGATAAGGAGTCAGAGGGAGACCCTATTGTATAACCTTTTAAAATTTTTTGATTTTAGAACATGAGCATATATTATCTTGTCTAAATAAGTCAAATGCAAAGGCTTTGGGTCTATAAAATCCTTGGGATGCTCTTCCTAAGTCCCCTACCTTACAGGGCAGTCCTGCAAACATGACCTGTAGACCGTGGGCCAGAGGCCCTGGGGGAGCCAGCCTCTGGGGTGTGGGGTGGGGCTCACCTGGATCTCCTCGATGGTGTGCACAATGAAGGTGTCCTGCAGGTCCTCCATGGCCCCCTCCATCCAGTTGTTGAAGGGTGCAGCCCGCTTGGCATACTCCAAGTACAGCTGGTCAATGGTCTCCAGCAGCTTCTCGGTCCGCTGGGAGTGCCAAACAGAGTGGGGTTTAGTAGAGTGATGTCCAGAATCATCCCCCACTCCTATCGAGATCCTCCTGGTGAGCCCCAGATCTAGAAGCACTGACTGAATCAGGCAGAAAGAACAGGCTCTTCCTGCCAGGTGTATGAACCATCTCACACTGCAGCCACCGGGCCTGGCTCCCAGAGCGTCTGGTGTATAGAATAGGAGGATTCTCAAATGGCTGGGGCTGGGCTGTGAAGCACACTGAACTGGGAGGATGAGACATGTGAGGGCAAGAGAGGAGGCATCGCCATCAGGGCAAAGTCCAAGGCCTGTGCCAAGGTGCGTCTTTCACATTTGGGCCAGGACTGGGGGAGGTCTGGGGAACCCATACAGTCTTTTAGCCCAAAGCAAAGAGAGTCAAGAAGCAGGAAGGGGGTACCACAGGGCTGCCGGATGTGGGCCTAGATCTCCCTCCGGGACCCCTCACCTCCAGAGCTTCCCTTCGCTTCTGAGTTAGGGCCCCCAGATTGTCCCACTGGTCACAGATCTTTTGGCAACGGGCGTTGACACTGGGTGAGTCATAATAGTCCAGCTCACTGGGGAGGGAAGAGACAAGGAAGTCGGGGACCCAGGTTAATTTCATGGCCCATCTCCCTCTCCCTGGGGCTGCCAGTGGGGTGGCTGGTGGTGCTGGGAAGAGCCAGGGGCACTCCCTTCAGGAGACCTTCCAGGTACTCCTTCCACCCCTCCCCTCTTTCAGGAGACTGGCGAGGAAGAGACTAAAGAAGTCCCCTTCCCGAGTCATGGCTGAAGTGACCAGCCTTCACCCCAACGGCCAATAGCAGGGAGCCCTCGAGGCCCAGTGAGAAAGCTCAGAACCAAGGCTTGCTCACCCTCTGCTCCTGTACTGGCTACAGGTGAGAACTGGTGGCCTTTAACAGGACGGCAATGTCCTGGGCTTGTTCCCCACCAGGAGAGATGTTCTTTGTTTCTGCATTGACTCCCTTCCCACCTGGGCACCCACCTGTGCCCACCCTCCCCACCTTTCAGGCCACACCCCCATGCCCCCCAGCATTTGAGAAAGCCCAGCCTTGGTCCCTCACCAGGGCACCACCGGGTGGGGGTGTCTGGGGCCACCTACTTGAGCTCCTGTGCGATGGCAGCGATCTGCTCCACGCGGTCCTGGTGGGCAGCCAGGTCACTCTCGAAGGCCTCGTGCTTCTTGAGCAGGGCCTTGATCTCCGAGAGCGTGGCCGTCTCATAGTCCTTCTGTCGCAGCATGGCCTCTTTGCCTGGGTTGAGAGAGGGCCGCATGGCTGAGTGAGAGTGAGAAGCATCTCCTTGGTCCCAACTGCCCACCCCTCGGGCCCCAGGAGCTTCTAGGGGTGCTTCCCCAGGAGATGCCCACTGTGCAGGGGTCTGCAGTGTGCAAAAGCGGATGTGCCGCTGGAACATTTAATTACGGCATGATGGGGAAAAGCACTGCTCCCCTCAGAGCACCTCCAAGGCCATGAAAGTGGCAAAACAGGATGGCTGTGCAGGGTTTGTGGGAACGCACAGGGCGCGGTGGAAACAGCCATCCACACCCTCTGGTACAACCAGGAAAAAAGTGACCCAAGCACCTCAGGGGTTCCCAGCCTTTCGAATGTCCCCAGTTATTGTCGCTGTCTGCAGGGGCCCCTTCCCCCGGTCAGTGTGTCCAGTGCACTCTGCACCGAATCCGATGGTGGCTAAAGCCCTCTCTGACCCTCAGACACACTGCCCTCTCTCTGCAGGGCACAAGCGGGTCTTGCTTTTCTTAAATTTGTTTCCACAGGAGGAAAGCAGGAACAAGAAGTGACCTCCCAGGGCTGTTGTTAGATGACGCTCACCAGCTGCCTTGTGAAGTTGACAGGCACAGGACTGGGGCTGGCCTGGCCTCCCTCGCTCATACCCCCAACCCTCCGCTGCTGGGATGCTCAGCCCATCTCAGTGAATAAGGCTGGGCTGGGAGCCAAGGCTGTGTTCCCATGATTTCTTTTCTTCCCCCTACTCTTTATCAAGTTTAGAAAAAAGTTACAGCTAAGCCTACTTATCCACTCCTATTCAGTCTTTCCTTATGTGGTTATTCTGTGAAAGCTTTGGACATATATAAACTATGTTTCCTGCTTTTAAAATATTTAGCAGCACATTATTGGAATTTTTTTTTTTTTTTTTTTTTTTGAGATGGAGTTTCGCTCTTGTTACCCAGGCTGGAGTGCAATGGCGCGATCTCGGCTCACCGCAACCTCCGCCTCCCGGGTTCAGGCAATTCTCCCGCCTCAGCCTCCTGAGTAGCTGGGATTACAGGCACGTGCCACCATGCCCAGCTAATTTTTTGTAGTTTTAGTAGAGACGGGGTTTCACCGTGTTGACCAGGATGGTCTCGATCTCTTAACCTCGTGATCCACCCGCCTCGGCCTCCCAAAGTGCTGGGATTACAGGCTTGAGCCACCGCGCCCAGCATTATTGGAATTTCTACCTTGGTTCCATAGTCTTCTCATGTAGACGTCTGCTGAGAGGCTGCATACCCACTGCCCTAACCCTTCACCGGCCTACTGTGGGATGCTGGTTCCTCAGCTTGCCCTACTGTGGATGTCTCCATGTTCAGAGTGGATTCTTTTTCTTTCTTTTTGGGAGGGAGTCTCACCCTGTTGCCCAGGCTGAAGTACAATGGCGTGATCTCGGCTCACTGCAACTTCCGCCTTCTGAGTTCAAGTGATTCTCCTGCCCCAGCCTCCTGAGTACTTGGGATTACAGGTGCGTGCCACCATACCTGACTAAATTTTTGTATCTTTAGTAGAGACGGGGTTTCACCATGTTGGCCAGGCTGGTCTCAAACTCCTGACCTTGTGATCTGCCTGCCTCGGCCTCCCAAAGTGTTGGGATTACAGGCATGAGCCACTGCACCCAGCCCACGGTGGATTCTTTAGATAGTCTCAAGAAATGGTTAGAGTATGGTAAAATTGATAGGTGTGAATACATGTGGCCAAACTGCTTTCCCCAGAGGCTGTGCTGGCATGCCAGCACTTCTCATGCCCCAGCTGGTGGCTGGCAAGCTGATGAGGTCAATCTTTGCTCTGTACTTTGGCTGTGAGCTGGACCCAATAGAAGCATGTGATGAATCAGTGCAATCCCCATGCTCTCTCTTCCACTCCGTCCCATCCACACCTGGATAAATAACTCCATACACTCACAGTGAAAGCGGAGGCAGCAACCTCGTACCATTGTGTGCAAAGCCCAGCATTTGTACTTACAAAGGGGAACTAGACCTAACCCCCCTTAGCCAGTCTAGCACACTCCCATCCCCTACACCAGAGGTCCCCAACCTCTGGGCCACAGACTGGTACTGGGGTCTGTGGTCTGTTAGGAACTGGGCCAAACAGCAGGAGGTGAGCCAGCAGGTGAGTGGGCCTTACCACCTGAGCTCCGCCTCCTGTTGGGTCAGTGGCGGTGTTAGATTCTCACAGGAGCTCAAACCCTGTTGTGAACTGCACATGAGAGGGATCTAGGTTGTGTGCGTCTTATGAGAATCTAACTAATGCCTGATGATCTGAGGTGGAACAGTCATCCTGAAACCACCTGCCCCCTCCCCTCTCCATGGAAAAATTATCTTCCACAAAACTGGTCCCTGGTGCCAAAGAGGCTGGGGACTGATGTCCTGCACCAAGCCAAGCCACTCCTAAGTGGCCTTGGGATACGACTCTTCCTTCTCATCTCCAGCCTAAGGTCTGAGGAGTACAAAACAGGGCTGAATGGGGGTGTCTCAGGGCACTGAGGTGTGCCGGCCAATGGGTCTGCCCCAGACTCCAGCTGAAACGGCCAGAGGGGCCCCAGCAGATGGGCAGCCTATTCCCCACCTCCAGCCCTGGCCCAGGTTCTGGGGAAAATACTATCCTAGGTATAATCCTCTCTCTTCAGAGTTAACCTTAGCTGCCAATAAGACCACAGCAGACGTGGCCCCAAGAGCCTCAAAGTGGGAGTAACAGGGACACACATATGCCAAGGCAAAGGCTCTGATTCACTGTAATTGGAGAATAGGAAATAGAGGAAAGAGAACTGAACAGATAAAAAACATAAGCATGCAATCTACTAGAATATAAGCCTCCCAACAACCCTACGAGGAGGCTGAATTAGGTTGAATGAGGTCCCCCATAAAACTCATGTCAACCCAGAACCTCAAAATGGGACCTTATTTGGAAATAGGGTCTTTGCAGACTTAATTCCTAAAGATGACATACGGCTGGGCGCAGTGGCTCACACCTGGAATCCCAGCGCTTTGGGAGGCCAAGGCGGGTAGATCTCCTGAGATTAGGAGTTCAAGACCAGCCTGACCAACATGGTGAAACTAAAAATACAAAAATTAGCTAGCAATGGTGGTGGGTGCCTGTAATTCCAGCTACTCAGGAGGCCGAGGTAGGAGAATCACTTGAACATGGGAGTTGGAGGTTGCAGTGAGCCGAGATCATGCCACTGCACTGCAGCCTGGGGGGCAGAGTGAGACTGTGAGACTCTGCCTCAAAAAACAAAAAAGTTGACATTATACTGGAGGAGGGTGCACCCTAAATTCAATCATCAAGAAAAGGAGATTCAGTTACAGAGACACAGAGAGAAGCAGCCATGTGAGGAAGAGGAAGAGACAGGAGAGGTGCAGCTACCAGTCACCAAACACCAGGGGCTGCTAGGAGGCAGCACGGAACCATCCCTCCCTCAGCGCCACAGAAGCCAATCCTGCCGACGCCTCAGTTCAGGACTTCCGGCCTCCTGAACTGTGAAGAATACACTTCCGTTGTTTTAAGCCACCATGTTTGTGATAACTTGTTTCAGAAGCCCTGAAAACACAGGAGGGCAGAGCATCCTCTGCACTTCACAGATGAGGAGACCGAGGCCTGGGGTGAGGTCATCAGTCCACATCACACTGCTCCTAAGGGGCACAGTCAGGACTCCAACCTAACCTGACTCACTCCAGGAGGAAGACTCAATTAAGGTGAAAAGAACAAATCAATGTGAACACCCAGGGCCAGATACAGTGGCTTGCGTCTGTAATCCTAGCGCTTTGGGAGGCCGAGGTGGGCGGATCACCTAAGGTCAGGAGTTTGAGACCAGCCTGGCCAACGTGGTGAAACCCTGTCTCTAGGGGCACAATGGCATGTATCTGTAGTCCCAGCTACTAGGGAGGCTGGGGCAGGAGAATCTCTTGAACCCAGGAAGCGGAGGTTGCAGTGAGCCAACATTCTGCCATTGTACTCTAGCCTGGGCAATAAGAGCAAAACTCTGTCTCAAAACTGTGCCCCCCCCGCAAAAAAAAAACAAAGTGACAGTCTGGGGGTATAGCTCAGGGGCAGAGCATTTGACTGCAATGTGAACGCTCACACAGCACTGTGCAGCTCAGAACTTCGTATGTGTTCACTGATGCAATTCCTATAAGCCTGTGAGGTTGGTACTATTGTTATCCCTACTTTACAGATGAGGAAGCTGAAGCGACCAGAAGGCTAATGAATTTGTCTAACGCCACAGAACTAGTAAGAGACCAAATGAAACAAACAAAACGCAAAGAAGAATGGTGTAGCGGCCGCTGGCTGGGCTGGGGATTAGGAAAGTGAAGCCCTGGGGAGGCAGGAGGCGGGGCTGGCCTCACCGTCCGTCCAGGCCTCGTGGATGGAGGCCTTCTGCCGGAACTTCTCTGCCAGGTGGTCCAGTCGCTCCAGCCTCCGGATCTCGTTCAGCAGCCACTCCTCGTAGCCCTTCTCCACCTGCTCCAGGCAGCCCCAGGCATTGTTGATATCCTGTGGGGACGGGAGGTACAGGGTCAGGCACTGGCTCGGGCCTAGCTTCAGCTCCCCTGACCCCCTAGACTCCTGAAGTTGCCCCATGCCTTCCAGGAAAAGCCTCTTCCCTATCTCTGCCCCATGTCCACCCCAGCCAGGCTTCCCCACCCTCCCTCCCATCTCCCACTGGTATTTTCTGGGCTCCCAGGAGCCAGGCCTCCTGGCAACGCATGGGACTTGCATCTACACTGGTCACCTAGCTATGGGACTTTGAGAATCGGGACCTGTAGGGAAAGAGTACCAGGCTCTCCCTGACTAGGACTGGCTTCCGACAGGACTCTAACTGATCACAGGGGTCACACATGTGCCAAGGCAAAGGGCCCCCCAGGTAAAAAGAGCAACAATGAATGAGGCAAGCAGGCACTGGAGCTGCCCAGCCTCCCCAGGGTCCTGGATCCATTCATGGACTCAGGCCTCTGGGCAGTAGCCTGGAGCCTGCAGGGACCCTGGCCTGGGCGAGCTGGCCAGAATTCTGGGAGGACAGATGCCGAGTGCAAACCTATACACCCCTTCAGACAGGGCCATGCCTCCAGTTTGTGCAAGGGTGCTAGTCTGGGCAGTCGCTGGGGCTGCACCCTGCAAGCCACCGTCTGCACCACATGCCCCCAGGCCAAGCCACATCCCCAGGAAGGGCACTTTGTCCGATTCTCATAGAGCACTGTTAGGCTAGCAGTGGCTCTGGCCACCTAAAAGCGACTGATTCAGCCTTTGAGACCAAAAGTGACTGCAGTTTTCAAAACTGTATACACACTTGCAATGTTTTCTCCCTCGACCCCCTGGGCTGCTCTCTCCCCACAATGCTGTCTGGCTTTCGCCCTCCCTTTGAGACCTGCCGTGTGCCCAGGACGCTCCTATTACTCTTCACTTAAGGTCAAATGCTCTGTCATGGCAAATTTGTTACATTTTCTTCTGTGTTTCTCTGGCATATGAAATTTTTCCCTAAGTTGTGGGGACAGGGTAAAGGGGGATGAATTTTTTAAAATAACCTAAGAGTATTGGCCGGGTGTAGTGGCTCACAGCTGTAATCCCAGCACTTTGGGAGGCTGAGGTGGGCGGATCACAAGGTCAGGAGATCGAGGCCATCCTGACCAACATGGTGAAACCCCGTCTCTACTAAAAATACAAAAATTAGCTGGGCGTGGTGGTGCGCGCCTGTAGTCACAGCTACTTGGGAGGCTGAGGCAGGAGAATCACTTGAACCCAAGAGGCGGAGGTTGCAGTGAGCGGAGATTGCACCACTGTGCTCCAGCCTGGTGACAGAGTGAGACTCCATCTTAAAAAAAGAAAAAAAAAAAGGAAGGGTATTTAAGACATGGAAAGCTGGTCATAATATAATCTTAGGTTGGGTTTTTTTAAGTAGCTTATTATATATAAAACATGATTTAGTTACATTTAACAGATGAGTACAAAAATGGGGAAATGGACACTTGAGTACAAAAATGGGAAAAAATGTTTAATTTCAAATATATATGCTTTAGGATTCCCTCAAATATTTACACAAAAAACCAAAAAGATTAAAATCATTTTTTAAAGTAATTTCCATGTTTCATATTTTGCTTATTTGTATCTTTGAAATACACTACCCCCCAAAACCCACAAAACTATTACTTAATAATTTTTTTAACTACTTAAGATTCCATGAAAGTAGAAATCACCTTTTCTGTGATTCAATTATGCCCTGTTTGGTTCAGGGTGTCAAAAAGCATTGTGTTTACAGGGATGATTTTTTGCAAGAGGGGGTCTGGTGGTGCTGGGTGGTCTAGGGTAGACGCTCAGGGGTGTGGAAGGGCCAGCCTGGCCCAGAGCAATCTGGTCAGAGAGGGCTGCCCCATGTGGCCGAGTTTGGGCTTGAGCCTGAGTGGTAACTGGAAGGCGGAAGTGACTTCTGGAGCAGTGTATGTAGGTGGAAGCAAACACACTCATCCCCGCCCCCATGATGCTGAATTTGACCATGACTAGGAGCAGCTCAGAGGTAGAGGTCATCCAGTCTGGGGGCCCAGGATCACCCCCAGCGCTCACCGAGACCATCCTGCCCTCGGAGGGCATGAAGGCGGGCCGGTTGCTGAGCCGCAGCTTGGTCTGCAGTGTGTTGAAGTTGATCTCCAGCTGGCACTTCTCTTGCACCTTGGGAGGCTTGTGCAGGCGCCGGTAGTCCCGGAAGTCCTCCAGCTTCTGCTGCATGGCATGCATGGTGTTCTCGGGCACCCGGTTCTCCAGCCACGGGATGGTGCGGCGGATCCACTCCAACAGCTAGGGCGGGAAGGCGGTGGGGGCTGGGGGTGAGGATGCAGGGAGGGAGTGTGCTCCCTCTCCTCCCAGCAGCCCTTCCCACATGGAGAAGGGGTCTCTCCTGAAGGCATACTCCTTCCCAGCTACCGCCCTATAGCATTCCAAGGCCGTGAAGCCAGGCTGCAGGGTGTTTCCTCTGAGAATCACAGGCTTTGTGAATGCTGGCTACTAGGGCACATCAGCTCACAGTCACATCCCTCAACCTCCCTGCTTTGCTAAGGGAAGGCCCATAGACCTGATGGGAAGACAGTGCATCTAAAAGGTGGGAAGGAGACCTGGATTTTGGTACCAGGTCCTACATGGCTGGGACTCAGTTTCTTCATCT
This sequence comes from Sapajus apella, assembly GCF_009761245.1. Classification (NCBI taxonomy): domain Eukaryota; kingdom Metazoa; phylum Chordata; class Mammalia; order Primates; family Cebidae; genus Sapajus; species Sapajus apella. The sequence continues at coordinate 4,199,222 of NW_022436999.1, read as the reverse complement.
ATGCCAGGGAGGGAGTTAACAGCTGTTTCCAGAGGTCCTTGCCATCTGACTTCCTAGGAATCTAGAATGTGGGTCTCTGACTTAAAAGGGAAGAGGCTGGCTTCTGAGCAGAGAGCTGGCCTGAAGCACAAGCAGGCATGTCCTGGACTGTTTTCCTTGAGCCAAGATGATGGTGGTGGAGAAGGTGGAGGAGTACACATGGCAACAGGAAATACACTGAACACCTGTGGGGGCCAGCACACCGCACACATGGACTCCTCTGAATAATCACAGAAACACTACGGGGCTAAGGGCTGTGATCACCTGCATGTTACAGAGGAGGCAACCAGGGCACTACCAGGTCCTGTCACTTGCCAAGGTGACCCAGCTGGAATGGCAAACCAGAAATTTAAACCCAGGCACTTGGGCTCCAGAACCTGGGTTCTTACTATGCTGGGCAGCAGACCCACCAATAGGCTGGGCAGAGCAGCTCAAAGGGCTGAATTCATTCAAGAAGAGGAGGCTTTGCCCAAATGTAGCCAATGGCAGAACAGGAAACCCAGAACTGTGCAATCCTGTCCCCTGAAAAGTAGGGGACAGCCACTACCTTTTGGTAGCTGCTACGCTAGCCTGAGCCAGCACTAATTTACCACAAACCCTTCCCTCTCAGAACCAGATGTGCTCCTTTTCTTACTGAAGCAAAACTCACAGACTAAGAGTACACCAGGCTGGAGAGAGTTTTAACATCCCCTGGCTCAACTCTCACTTGACAAGTGGAAAAAAAAAAAGAAGGCCCTGAGAGGCAAAGGGATATCCTAGGCTCACTATAGCCCAGGGACTGGCTTCTGCCACCACCTCACTACTTTCTGAGAGCGCCACAACAGAGCTCAGGCTGCCCTGGATGAGCTATATTGGGATCAGACTGTGCCAGCCTGGGACTATGCTCCAAGGAAGGAACTGGAGGTCCATGTTCTGGAGGACCGACTCTTGCTAGAGGCAGGCCAGGTGAACCCAGGGGTACCCACATCACTGGCCAGCTTCTCGTAGTCTTCCATAAGCTGCTCGTTCTCCTGGTTGACGGCCAACACCTTGCAGATGCGATTGGCTGCTGTCTCCGCCTGGCAACAAGACAGACAGAGTCACGACCAGCCAGCTCCAGTGGCAGAGGACCTGGTGCACACCTGTGCTGACAAAGCCCCTCCCGCCCCTGCAGCTCCTGGTGGTTGGAAGGGAGTTCCGAAGGCTGTGGGGTCACATTCCTCCTCTCTCCTTACAATTTTCCTTGCCAGCCCATGGCCAGGTCCCACATGTCAGGTGAGCCTGGTCAGAGGTCTTGGTGGCTGAACTGGGCCCCTGGAGAACAGCCTGAGTTTAAGGCCCATCGTGCATATTGAGAAGAAACTAATCCAATGACTGATATGATCAAAACACTCAGGTCAGGTGGAGAGGTGAGGAAATTCATGCCCATCCTGGAATTTCAAGTGGAGGCACTGGAATTGCAAGGCTTAGGACCTCAGTCTGGATTTTCCAGGATCTTAGAGATGTGGGAATTCAAATCTAGGAGTCCTGGGATAAAGTGCTGACTAAGAAGCTGTGGGGCCTCTCAGGATCCCTGCAGAATATCCCAAGGGTCTTGGCCCGAAGCCTGAAGCACTTTAGAGAAAACTGACAGATGCTCTACTGCACCGAAGTCCAGACTTCAGGATCAACCAAGTATGGACACAATGCCCAGCACCCAGCACAGACCTCTCCGGGACAGCTAAGCACACATCATGCACTGTGTTCTGGGCTAGCAGGAACCCATGATGGACTTCAGCAGCAAAGGGACAAATGAGGACTTAATGGCAATCCAAGGCAAAGACCAAGAAACCCTAGGGGAGAGCGCCTTCTGCAGCTGTGGGCGCTACTGTACCGCTAACACCAGCAGGGACCCAGCACTCCTAAGTCCACTTCGAATGGATGGTTTTCAAATCCAGCTGTGTTCTTGTGCACATTCCAACCCTACACCAAGGGAAGTGAACTCAAAGCCTTTTGGGGGCCACGGGGTAGAAGGGAAGAAAGCCTGGGGGTTGGAGAAGATGGTATCTGTGAGAAGACAGACTGGCATCCTGAGACTCTGGAGAAGGGTGCCCTGTGGATGAAAAATGACCCTGGATTAAGGGGTCAAAAGACAGGACCTCACAACTGGCTGATGAACAAGACAAACTAGGTTTCAGGTGCAGCACAGTGAACTGAGGCTGGTCATAAGGAAGAGCTTCCTGCGAATGAACGTGCTTAGAATTGGAAGGAATGACTAAGATGGGATATGTAAATGTTTTTTCCTTGAAGAACTTCTCAAATAAGACATACGCCCACCAAATCATGCGCTTTGTAGATGACTGTGCTGAGTGTGTGGGGGCAGGGGCAAGGGGCAGAATGAGATCATCCCAAGGGCCCTGTCAGAAACAGTCAAGGTTAAGGGAGGCATGCCCTGCAGAGCAAGGTGTCAGAGTGGGTGGGGAGAACCAATAAGGAGCAGGTGGGAATGGCTAGAGGGTGGTCTAAGAGTCCCCTGAGGTGGGGACTTTGCGTCGCGAGTCTCAAGAAACTGAGACATCCTGGCAGGGCACAGTGGCTCACGCTGGTAATCCCAGCACTTTGGGAGGCTGAGGTGAGCAAATCACAAGGTCAGGAGTTCAAGACCAACCTGACCAACATGGTGAAACCCCATCTCTACTAAAAATACAAAAATTAGCCAGCATGGTAGCACGCACCTATAATCCCAGCTACTCAGGAGGCTGAGACAAGAAAATCGCTTGATCCTGGGAGGCAGAGATTGCAGTGAGCCAAGATCATGCCACTGCATTCCAGACTGGTAGATAGACTGAGACTCTGTCTCAAAAAAAAAAAAAAAGAAAAGAAAAAAGAAACCGAGACATCCTTAGGCCCTCATCCCCTGCCCCCAAGTCAACCCTGTCCTAGAGATCTCATGGCCACTTCTCACCCACAAGTCCTGACTGATTGCCATTTCTCTCGAGAACCAACAGGCACCCACGGGGAATCCCAAGAAGCAATGAAAAGGGAAATGTTTTTCCTGGAGCCTGTCCAGGAGACGTGGAGCCCCAGAAAGCTAGCAGGGCCATGGGAACCGCAGGGCCATGGGATCCGGGCCACCAGCCTCATGGGGCTGGCTGGGGAGCAACTTGCTGGAAGCCTCAGCCTACTTCCCTTGAGGGCTGAGGCAGGGGGCTGCAGAGAGACCTCGTGTCCTCCTCCAGGCTGACGTTTTTGTGAGGATGTGCCACCTCTGCAGACTATGCCAGAGATGTGCCACTCAAACAGCTGAAACTCCTTGGCAGCGACTCATCATGGCACGAAGCAGCTGCAGCTGTGATTTTCATGGATGAATCCCCCTTCACCTTGTCACTCTCTGGATCCATCAGCTCAGTGATCATAAACTCTGATGTTGCCAGTTTATCAAACTGGCGGACTGAGGTCTGCGTTGGTGGGATTTTACATGTGTCCTGTGGGACCTCGAGAGCCTCGCCCATCCCCAAGAGCCTGCTGACTACTTCAGGGTCAAAAGGGCTCCCTTCTGGATGAAGTCTGGGGGAGATTCCGGGTGGGTTTCCTGGGGACTTTCCGTAAAGCTCCAACCGCCTTCCCAAGCTTGAGTCTCAACCACCTGCTCCCAGGCTGGCCTCCCCAGGAGAGTGACTGAGAATACCGTCTATATACAGCGGACCAGCCTTCAGAAATCACACACAAGTACCATGGGAGGCCCTGGAGCGCTTTCTGTGTGGCAGGCCAGTCTGCAGACACCACTGGGGCTCCCTTGAGGGACAGCCCAGCTCCCACAGTACCTCTAGCAAGTAGGTTCCTGGAGTCCAGATTTGAATTTTCTAAAACAAACCACAGCAGAATCCTCAGAACCTCGTCTCCCCACTTTCTCTCACAGCCTGACTTCCCCCAACAGGCGGGCTGCGCCCTGGAAGAAGCCCATTGGGTGGTGGGGTTGGACCTGCTTCCACAGCAGTCCCTTGATGAAGGTGGCTTCATCCCTCATCAGCCTCAGCCTAAGAAGTAAGATGAGGTCAGGTGGGAAGGCCAGGCTTAGGCCCACAGGACGTAATCCCAGGAGCTGAAGGGAAGGCTGTTGGGGGTGACAGACAGGCCTTCCCCATCACCCCAAATTCCTGGTTTTCTAGCTTTTTCCTCTCATGGCTAGAAGAGCCCCATGAACTCTGAGGCATCTAGGAGAGAGGTACCCAGAACCGCCAAGTACATAAAGAATCTCAAAGACACCGCTTTAGTCCAGAAGTTTAAAGGAGAGACTTGTTCTAGGGGAGGAAATATTCCCTCCCAGAGAACCTCAGGAGCTGAAGCAGCTTCAGAAGCAACTTCAGAAGAGAACCCTGGGAGAGCCCTGGCTTCAGGCTATTCCTGAAGAGGAGATGGGCTGCTCTGGACCCAGCAAGAAGAATCAGATGCCCTGACATGAGATAATGTGACAGATGCAACAGATAATTGATGGGTGGAGAATATATTCTCTGGAAATGAGCAAAATGTTGCTTCCAAGGGCAAAGGAGAAGACTACTAGAAATCTGTTTCCTGTCCCTTTGTATTTTCATGGTTTTTGTTTCTTTCTTTTTTGAGACGGAGTCTCATTCTGTCATCCAGGCTGAGTGCGATGGCGTAATTTCGGCTCACTGCAACCTCCACCTCCCAGGTTCCAGCGATTCTCCTGCCTCAACCTCCCAAGTAGCTGGGATTACAGGTGTGCACCACCACATCTGGCTAATTTCTGTATTTTTAGTAGTGACGACGTTTCACCGTGTTGGCCAGCTGGTCTCCTGACCTCAGGTGATCCACCAGCCTCGGCCTCCCAAACTGCTGGAATTATAAGCATAGCCACTGCACCTAGCGCAAATTTTCATGTTTTTTATGACCTACTTTAAGCTGTGCTTATACAACTTAACATACAATACACTTTGTTGTATATTCAAGAGTTATTTTAAGATATGAACTATTATTATCCCTGGAGTACTTAGCTATCCCAAGTCAAACTGTTACCCTAATAATCAGCATCCAATTGCCTGGTACAAGCACCATCTAGAGAACTGTCCCCAAGGTAACATCAAAACACTAAAATGTGGCCAGATGACATGCTGTGGCTCCACCACCCACAACCCACAGATTCACGTGAATGCCACAAGGACCTCCTCTATGTCCTCTTTAGCCAAAAACGTTCCCAAATCTAGCTGGACCTGCTCATTTTCTTCTTCCCACAGCTGTCCACTGCCCAGTCTTCCCCTTTGTCCTGAGTCAGCCACCAAGCCCAGGGTTCCTGCTAAGAGGGCCCCAAATCACCAGGGATCTCAGACCAGGCATCCGAGCTTTCTCATGGTGGGTGGGCAGGGGTGGGTGACCAGGCAGAGGGGAACTGGCCCCTCTCCTCAGACAGCTCACACCTCGCCAACTTCCTCTCCTACCGCAGGCTCCACCTGCACACCCCGAAGCTTCTGCATAAGCTGCAGCCGCCTCCCTCCACAACACTGTCTGCCCCTTCCCAAACCCTTGCTAAGCCTTCTGCCCATGGACCCTCTTGTCAGGTTTCTGCTGCCCGAGAAAACCTTGGTGGCCTGTAGTCCTGTGGCTGCACCCGCCCTGCTCAGGTCTGGGGCAGGGCAGAGCAGCGCACAGGTCAGACCGCAGCCACTGCCGGCTCCTTGATTTAGGGTTTGCCCATATGGCTCATGAATTTCTCTCAGATCGAGTCCATGCCTTCAAGCATTATTTCTCAGAAACAGCAGACCATCAACTCTAAAACACGAGCTACATACACAAAATCTTCATGCTCTCCACCCATTCTAAGTCCCTGTAAGGGAAGAGGAAGGGAGAGGAAAGCAGAGGAAGAATTAGAACCAAAACCCACCTGTCAAACAGCGGCTGGTCCTCATCGAATGAGGGAAATCAGTACAGACTCACACAGCATGTGCCTGCAAAGGCCCATGAGCTGTGCACCACGTGCACACACTCATTAGGCGCTGCAGCCTTTCTGTTTCACCGTACGAGGTTGGGTGACAGAAAGATAGTGGAGAGGATGGAGGGCACTGTGCATGGGTTTTGGAAGATTTCCCCATCAGTGCCAGCCCGGAGACAGACAAGACAGGAGTGTGTGAGTCAGTAGGACTCCTCCTCCTCCATCAGCCCCACCACACAAGGTGAGGCGGGGGCTCCCCGCATCCTGCTCAGCTCCAAGCAGTTGCCTTAGACATGGTGGGTGCAACTCTGGGTCAGACCCCCGACCAGGCCATGAGAGGACGACCACCACCACCACCCCAGCTGTGACCTTGCCCCCAGGTGTGGACAAAAGCAGCATGAAATGGTTGCAACAGGGATGAGTGAAAGGGAGGAGGGCATGGGAAGGAAGGGCATGAGATTTGGGAAGGGGAGCCAGCTGTCACCCACACCCCACAGACAGCCCTCACACATGCCACACCCACAGCACTCCCCCTCACACCACACACACATCTCACTCCACACCTCACACCCACAGCACACCACACACCCCACACTCTACACCTCACACCCACAGC
>NW_022436999.1:4185138-4192565 GCF_009761245.1 Sapajus apella | reverse complement strand
CACCACACACACACAACCACACACACAACTCACACCACACCTCACACTCTATACCTCACACCCACAGCACACCCCTCCACACCACACACACATGCCACACACACAACTCACACCACACTCATGACACACCAGTCCCCAGACCCCACATACCTCATATACACATACCTCACACACCACACCCTTCCACACCATTCCCAAACCTCATGCATGCACACCTCCTACACACCACACACAACAGAGTCCCCACACCCATACACCCCACACCCGTACACCCCCCTCACACACCACATCCAACCATACACACGCCACACCTCACACAACCACCCCATACCCACACCCCCATGCCAGGCATCTCACCCACCACACCCCCACCCCACACTTACCTCAAACCGCACGTGCCTCAGAAGCCCGGACCCATACACACCACGCACACCCTCACACCCACTTCACCCACACGCATCTCACGCTCCCTTCCAAGCTTTGTCACCAGCCAGGACACAGAGAAGGCTTCAGAGACAGGGAAGGCCAGCGTGGGTGGGCATGAAGCCCAGGACAGATCCCTGAAGGAGAAGGAGAGAGGGTGGAAGAGGAGGAAGGGGCTTTGGGAAGAGGGAAAGCCCACAGCAGAGATCAGCCTTGCCGTGGACACGGGCAGGTGCTTGCCCGTGGCTATCAGGCTGGGAGGCCAATCAAGGCAAGGGAGAGAGGCTGCTCACGCTCGGCTGCGAGGGGCCAGGGAGGCCACAGGAAGAGCAGCCAGAGAGGTGAGAAGGACAAAGAGGACGTGGAAGGAAGGCAGAGGAGGGGCTGAGAGGGGCTGGCAGGCTGGGGGGACACCTATGAGAAGGAGCCTCCAGACGGGGCTGCTCTCCTGTCTCTGGCCTGCACCAGTGAGCCCTGGAAGGAAGGTCAGGAGGGTCTTGGGCGCCCAACCAGGCAGGGAACAGGGCTGCTGCCAGCCCCTATGGTGTCTCTGGATCATTTTTAACCTCTTCCCCAGGGCACTTCTACTGGGAAAATGTCCTACTGATTTTGTTAGAAGACATTTTCACTGCCATCTACAGGATCAATTAGTAATCAATATTCAAATCTCCATCGACCACTGCACACACATGGCACTTGTGTGCAGTCTGCAACCTGCACAACTATCCGTGGCAGCCTGATTGGGAAGCATCAGGCAGGGCTCTGGGCTGGATACCCTTGAGAAGGCAGGAAGACTTCTCCCTGCTCTGGCTGCTGGCTAAATTTGCGAGGATGGCCTTGCTCAAGCAGGAAGGAGGGAGAGAGAGGGCGGGAAGAGATCCTGGATTTTTAAGGAAATAGCACCGCCAAGATCTGTGCTGCCTGGAATAAGGACTCTGGATGCGGGGTGCAGGGAAGAAGCTGAGACCACAAGCTTCTTTCCCGCTTGTGGTATCCGCTATGCCCAGGGCATAGGGACAGAGACATGGGAGGTCATTCAGAGGCTGGGGTTCTCTGGCATCTTCAAGTGTCCTGCCCAAAGTTCAGAGTCCTGTCCCCCTGCAAGAGGAGGAGGGGCTTCTCTAGTCCCTCCTTCCATCCCAGGGCCTGCTGCTGGAGTGTCCAGGGAGGACAGAAGAGGTGGGCAAGAGGGGAGAGTGGAGGAGGCCGAGGGAGAGCTCACCTTCTGCGCACCTGAGAAGGCGTGGCCGTGACATGAAACATTAGGTCACACGGCCTTCCCATCCGGCCTTAGCGTGCCTACACATCTGCACAGAGAAGGAGAAGAGGTTGAGAGGAGAAAGTAGGCAGCAGCAGCAGCACAGAATAAACCCAAACAGCCATGGTGGACGGAGAGGACACAGACAGACAGACGGACAGAAAAGGAGGGAATGAGCGGAAAGAGAAAAAATGAGACAGTCGGGGAGGAAGGGAGGGGGTGGGAGGTGAGCAGAGTCTGAGGCAGGGATGGCACAGGGGAGGTAGGGGAGGGCGGGGCTCCCATCATGCATTTGTTTTGTTTTGTTTTGTTTTTGAGATAGAGTCTCATTCTGTCACCCAGGCTGGAGTGCAGTGACACAATCTCGGCTCACTGCAACCTCCGCCTCCTGGGTTCAAGCGATTCTCCAGCCTCAGCCTCCCGAGTAGCTGGGATTACAGGCGTGCACCACCATGCCCAGCTAATTTTTGTATTTTTAGTAGAGACGGGTTTTCACCACGTTGGCCAGGCTGGTCTCGAACTCCTGGCCTCAAGTGATCTGCCCGCCTCGGCCTCCCAAAGTGCTGAGATTACAGATGTGAGGCACTGCGCTCGGCCGCATCAGGTATCTTAAGACAGTCACTCAGACGCTATGCGGAGGGCAGAAGATCTACATGAGAAGTGAAGGTTCTGTGTTCATGGCGCTGTTGTGCTGCTTCTGGGGTCCTGCCTGCCAGGGAGGTCTGGGGGAGGGGTGTCTGCTGCCTAAGGCTGGTGATGAAATGTTCAAATCTTCAATGTCCGCAGCATCAACAGTGCCCTCTAGTGGTGGTACCCTTGTGTGGTGGGGAACCTGAATGACCGGACTTTAACCTCAGGCCTCCCGGAGCAAAACTGGGCCAGGACACTTGAAGGGGCTCCCAGCTGCCCACGCCCTCTCACTTCCAGAGGTGCTGCTTATGTCTGAGAAGAGAGCGCAGCATGACCGCATGTGAGTCTCCGGCAGGATACAGGAGAAGGCACCGGAGCCCAAAGGGGCTGAGGACAGATCTAAGTCATGCCCGTGAGCAGGAGAAAGGTGGGGCTTTGTGATGCCTTTGCCAAGTGGGTAAGTGAAGACAGGAGGTGGCCCCCAGCATTGGCTCTCTAAGGGAACCTCAGCTGCTGTGTCGAGCCAGGGGCTTCAACAGAGGTGGGCACAGAAGGGCTGCTCCTGCTCACCTTCCAGTAGCCCAGAACCACCCGGGCTGCCACATGCACACAGCCCTTCCTGCTTAAGCCAGTCATCTGGGTCCTAGAAGGGGAGCTGCTGCCCAATATTCTTGTTCCCAGTAGAAGGTGAAAGAGGGAGACGGGTGGGAGAGGAGCTGGGTAAGAACAACACGCCACTTCAGAACCAGGGGCTGCCTCTGTCCAAGAGACCAGACCATCCAGGTACCTGTCACCAGGAGAGGCGGAGCGGGCAGGAGGGCATGGTTTGGGGTCCAGCAGGAGGTGTGCTGGGCATGGAAGGAGTAGGGGGCCCCGGGTACCTTCTGGGCTCCAGAGAAGGCGTGGTAGAAGCTAGACACGTAAGTCATGATGGCTTTCTCATCCGGTCGGGCAGTTCCAACGATGTCTGTCAAGAAAAACGTGGAGTTAAAGCCAGCTGGTTCCAAGAACACCACACACCCCCGATGTGATGCAGAAAGCAGCTCACAGCACCACCAAGTCTTCTTGCCAAAATGTTGAGCCCGAATCTAACCAGCCTCTGGTGTCAACTTCACTTATGGAAATGTAAGTAGAGGAACACGTGTGTGAAATGAAGCCCCAGTGAGGCAGACAAACCCAGGATAAGGAATTTTCTACAGGACAGCAGGCCCCGTTCCTGCCACAAGTTCAATGGCAGGAAAAAAAGGGGTCAAAGGGAGGAGAGAAGTGCTATGGATGGGAAGAGACGTTGGAAACACAGCTGAACGCCAGTATGGAGCTAGTTTGGATTCTGATGAAAACAAACCAACCCTCCAAGAAATGTCTTAGGGAATTAGGGAAATTTGATTATGGACTGGGTATCAAAAGGAATTATCAATTTGCTAAAAGTGAAAACTTTGTTGTTGCCTGAGAAAACCTATTTTTAAGGTATGTATTCAGAAGTATGCAGTGGTAAAATGACGTGAGATCTCAGAATTGCTTTAAGATACTTCAACATAGAAAACAACAAAAAAATAAAGGGTGACAAGACTTCCATACCATTTTATCTGGGTGATGGAAATAGGAAAGCTCATTATGCTATTCTTTTTTGCTTTTGCCTGGGTTTTTAGTGTGTGAAAATTTTCCTAATGACATTTTGAAATTTTAAAAGCCACTGGTGGCTTTGGGAGGCCCAGGCAGATCACTTGAGATCAGGAGTTCGATACCAGCCTGGCCAACATGGCGTAGCCCTATCTCTACTATAAATACAAAAATTAGCCAGGCATGGTGGCGGGTACCTGTAATCCCAGCTACTCAGGAGGCTGAGGCAGGAGAATCACTTGAACAAAGGAGGCGGAGGTTGCGGTGAGCCGAGATCACACCACTGAACTTTAGTCTGGGTGACAGCGCAAGACCATGTCTCAACAACAACAACAACAAAACCCAAAAAACAAACAAACAACAACAAAAAAACACCACTGGTGGGGCAGAGGGGCAGGGAGCAATTCTGGACCCCACCATTATTTTTCTGTCCCCAAACCTCTTTCTAGCCCCTCAACACTGAGCAGCTGGGGCCAAAGAGAACACATGGGGGAGCGACTGTGGAGAGTCAGGCTCCTCCCAAGGAGCAAGCGCAGAGGTAGGACAAGACGACCCAGCCTGACTCCAGCCTGGAGCTGCCAGCCCTGGCTTCATGAGCCCACAGGCCCCTATGTGCTCAGAAGCTTCCCTTCCCCCCACAACCGCTCTCACCCCATCAGAACTCCTCTGCACGGCGATGGCAGGTTTAGTAGCCAGAAAGAGCTGGGTTTCCAGCCCCAGGCCCAATCTTTGGTGAGGATGTTCTAGCATCAAACTCTGAACCTGTACCCATCCAGGTGTCCTGGCTAGCAGCATCTGGGACATCAGGGCCTCAGTGAGGAACAGAAAAGTCAATACCCAACTCGGGCCTCCTCCTTCCCTACATGGAAGCCACTTTCTCTGGCTAGGATCTGCCCAGCAAGGTCAGAACTGGACACTTCCACCACTGAGAAAGTCCAGGCCATGGCTTTCTAGCACCCTCCTCAGAGGGCACTAGAAGGTTACAGATGTGAGCAAGCACCATGCCCAGCCAGCCCTAGTCAGAGCTGGGGCATAGAGCTTAGGTTCAGCGTCCAGAGACTACCCAGGGCTCAGAAGGTTAGGACAGTGTACCTCTCAGCTAGAGGAGCTTCTCATCCCAAACCGTGCTGGACAACAAGGACACACTCTCTCACAACCCAGCACCCACTACCCTGACTCCAAGGCACAGATAAGAACCATCCTCAGGCAATCGATGCAAGAACAGCCCCTAAGCCCTTTGTAGGATCAGCTGACACCTCTCCCTCTGAAGCTCAGGGAATGATGGAAGAATCCCCAAGAGGCTGTGATCTTCATGCTCCTCAAATGTGGTCCCAGAAGACTAGGCCTCCTCCCGTCCAGCCCCAGACTGCTGGGGTCCACCCCTTCTTAGCCACTGGGCATAGGCAAGAGACACAGAAGAAGAGTGCCTTTCACCTTCAGCATCCAGCATCTTGGGGATGTCCAGGTATTTCTCTGCCACGTCAAAAGCTGTGTTCAGATTTGTGAGTGGATCATCCTAGAGGGAGAAAAGGAGGGAGGGATGTTAAAGTGAGAGCCACAAGTCACTGGCTACTCTCAATTGTGTGGTCACCCAAACTGGAGAGCAGAGGGGACTTTCTCCCAGCCCCAGCTCAGGCCTCAGGGGGCAGCTCCAGATGCAGAAGGCTGGTCTCACTAATGGGGCTCACTAGTTGGGGGTTTAAAGCATTCTCTTTCCCCCTTCAAGCTTCAGATTGTCAGGAAAATGGGGCAAAGGATATTAGTCTGCAGCCTGAGTCAAGGGTAGGAAAAAGCTGCTAAGAAATGCGTGCTAGGGGCCGGGCGTGGTGGCTCTCAACTGTAATCCCAGCAATTTGGGAGGCTGAGGTGGGCAGATCACTTGAGGCCAGGAGTTTGAGACCAGCCTGGCCAACATGGTGAAAACCCGTCTCTACTAAAAATACAAAAATTAGCTGGGCGTGGTGGTGCATGCCTCTAATCCCAGCTACTTAGGAGGCTGAGACAGGAGAATCGCTTGAACCTGGGAGGCGGAAATTGCAGTGAGCTGAGATGGTGCCACGGCACTCCAGCCTGGGCAACAAGAGTGAAACTCCATCTCAAAAACAAAAAACGCATGCTAGGAGCAGGGCACTGGCCTAGTCACCAAACATCCTGGCTTCTGGTTTCAGCTCTGCCTCCAGCCAGTGGGACTCGTAGGCAGGTAACCTGACCTCGACTTCTATATCCATAACTCAAGAGTTGGACTAGGGAGCTCTAAACTCTGAACGAGTCAGGGTTTGGAGCAGGAGCCCCTTTGGTGCTCACATTCCATGAAATTTGGGGGCTCCTTTAAATAGCCACAGCGTTGGACTGTTCTGGCTTCTGCTACCTTCTCAAGAACACTTAGTGGGGATTGGCAAGGATGTTGAGAAGCTGTAATCCTTGTGCAATGAATGCAACATAAATGTAGGTGGAATGTCAAATGGTACAGCTGCTGTGAGAACAGGAGAGCGGTTCCTCAAAAAATTAAACATGGGATTACATGGTCCCACAATTCCACTTGTGAGGAGATACTCAAAATAATTGAAAGCAAGTTCTCAAAGAGATAGTCATACGTCCATTGTTCACGGCAGCCAAGAGGTGAAAGCAACGGAAGTGGCCACCAGTGGATGAACAGGCAGCAGATGATGTACGATGGAATCTTTTCAGCCTTAACAAGGTGGGAAATTCTGACACATGCTGCAACGTGGATGAACTTTGAGAATGTTATGTTAAGTGAAATAAGCTGGACACAAGGGGATACGGGCCAGGCAAGGTGACTGACGCCTGTAATCCCAGTACTTTGGGAGGCCGAGGCAGGTGGATTACCTGAGGTCAGGAGTTCGAGACCAGCCTGGCCAACACAATGACACCCCGTCTCTACTAAAAATACAAAAATTAGCTAGGTGTGGTGGCGTGTCCCAGCTACTCAGGAGGCTGAGTGGGAGAACCACCTGAACCTGGGAGGCGGAGGTTACAGTGAGCCAAGATTGTGCCATTGCACTATAGCCTGGGTGACAGAGCAAGACCCCATCTCAAAAAAAACTGCAAAAAAAAGAAAAAGAAAAAAAAAACCATTATAGAACCTATTCTGTGATAGTTATACCTGTTTACTAAGGGCTGCTAGAAGCAATATTAAACCTCCCCTGGCCACCAAGAAGCAAGAAGCCCTTCCTGGAGGCCAAGGCAAGGCAGGAGCTGCACTGGACACTCTGCTCTCCAGTGTCAAGGTAAAGCACACACACACAAGTCCAGCCACTCCTTGAAGTCCCTTGTGCCAAGAGGTTTGAGCAAAGACAAGCAATGTTCCAACCCCAACTCCAGGTCACCAACTGGGGACATGGGAAGGGCCTTTCCCTGGATGGCCGTGCCACACAGCCTCTTGGCACCAAGATGGACCAAGAGGAAACCTGGAGAATATGGTCAGAGGCAACCTGGAGAGTGTGGTCAGAGGATCCAGGAGGGAACCTGGAGAGTG
>NW_022436999.1:4086959-4184738 GCF_009761245.1 Sapajus apella | reverse complement strand
GAGGGTCCGGGAGGGAACCTGGAGAGTGTGGTCGGAGGGTCCGGGAGGGAACCTGGAGAGTGTGGTCAGAGGGAACCTGGAGAGTGTGGTCAGAGGGTCCAGGACAGGCTTCTCCAAGGTCCAGGGCAGTGTGTTCCAACCACCTCAGACACCGAGAACCACCATGAGTCTAGAAGCACAACTCCCACCTCCTCATCTGTCCCCGCTCCACACACCCGCTCAAGAAAATCACTAGCTTCATGCTGAAGGCGGGAGTGAAACCAAAAGAAAATCCCTCAGCCAAACTTGAGCAGTAAAGGAAAGCAACCCACGGGGGGGACAAGCTGCCCAGGACCGCACAGCAGCTCAAGGACAAGGCGAGGATGAAACGTCTCTTAGAATATGTGATGTTTTAAATCATGAAAATAGTGTCTCCCCCTTAAAAATCCAAGAAAAACAGAAGGGAGAAACACCACATATCCTTCCATCCCTCTGACAAAGCTGCTGCCACAGCTGTGCTATTTTTCCTGGTGGGCTGTGTACATGTTCAAGTACACACACACCACGCACAAGGGTACGGAAGCTGCCCTAACGGGGAAGGTGCTTTTCTCGTCACTTTGAGTTGGGGTTCTGTTGTAGTCTAAGAGGCCAGCGCCGCTCAGGTTGGACCATGGATGTCACAGAGGGATCCCAGTCTTGCTCTTTTCCCACCCCGCCCACCAGGGACAGGAGCAGGAGGCCAGGTTGGCACACGTACCTTCCGCAGCTTCCCGTAGTCAATCAGCTCAGGCCGGTGTCGGTGGATCAAGGCACAGAAGCCAAGGCCGTCCTTCCAGCTGCCCGGGGAGAGGGAATGGGCAGGCTGGTCAATGAGGCGAAAAAATGGGCAGCCCAGCACTAACTGGGGCAAAGCAGGAGTCTCCTGGGCTCCAGAGAGATGGACACACAGAGCTCTCTGGGGCAGGAGTTAGAAGACAGGACGGGAAGGGCCATTTCTTCCTGCCACAATCCCAGGCACTGGGCTCAGGACTTTGTGGGGAGGTTGCCAAGTTGAGATAAACCTGCCACATCCAACCCTCCCCCACCACCAAGGTCTATGGCCCTAGTCTGCTGTTCCAGAGCCCTGGGCTGGGACTTCCTGGAATTTTCCTTGGGGGCACTCCCAGGAGCAAAAGCGTCAACCAAAGTTATATAGGGCAATAGCTCTGTCTTAGACACTGCAGGGAGAGAGATGGGGGATTCAGAGGAACGGCCACATCCCCTTCCCAAAGAAAGCTGCTTCTTCCCCCAATGCGCTCCACTTTGTTCTAAGCTGAGACTGACCCAGCCAAGGGGGTCTGGGAGCTCCTGGGGGAGGTGACCAGGTTCTGCGAGAGCCCCTCAGCCTGCAGCACTCACCTTATGTGGAAGTTCTGGATGTTGACATTTTTGTAAGGAGCTGTCTTTCTCTGACACCACAAGAGCAGTCCTTCCTTGGCTGAAGTCTCTGTGGGGAAGGGGATGGGCAGTGAGGTCAGAGGGCTGACTCAGTGGGGGGAGGGAAGGGCACCAGCTCATGGGAGGCCCCACGGAGACCCCTAGATGCCAACCCCAAAGCCACTGAAGGAGGACCCCTGGCCATCAAGTCTTTCCCTTGACAAGGTTTGAGAAGTTCTTTGAGAAACAGAAAAAGCAAGCTGAGAAGCTTTTCAGAGCTAGCCGTGTGACACATGTAAATTTTGAGACAATAGCTTTTCAAACTTCGAGAATTATCTCCCCCTACTTTCTTTTATTCAAAGAAATGGTAATGATACAAAATAAGTCCGCAACCTCTGTCAGGTTGGGGAGGAAGGTTTGATTGGTCTGGGAAAGCTACACATCCAGGGGCCTCCAGACAGGGGATCCCACAGCCTAAGGGATGCACACAGCTGAGTGAGAAGCAAGCATTGGGACTCCTATATAGATTCTGTTTTGATCTAAAAAATGAGGTTTCCTTATATTTACTACATGGATCAATACTGCTGCCGTCTGTGGGTGACGCAGCCATGTGTCTGTGAGGTTAGGCAGGTAACTGAGGGGGCTCATGGAGCTCCCAGCACGGAAGAGAGATTGCAAACCACACTACCTGCTGATATGCTTTGGCTGTGTCCCCGTCCAAATCTTATCTTAAATTGTAGCTCCCATAATTCCCACATGTTGTGGGAGGGAGTTGGTGGGAGATGATTGAATCGTGGGGGCTGTTTTCCCCACACTGTTCTCACGGCAGTGGATAAGTCTCACGAGATCTGATGGTTTTATAAGGGGTTTCCTTGTGCTCTTGGCTCTCATTTTCTCTTTGCCTGCCATCATGTAAGAGGTCCCTTCGCTCTCTCTTGCTCTTTCACCGTGACTGTGAGGCCTCTCCAGCCACGTGGAACTGTGAGTCCATTAAACCTCTTTTTCTTTATAAATTACCCAGCCTTGGGTATGTCTTTACCAACAGCATGAAAATGGACTAATATATCCCTGCATTCATGCCTGTGAACTGGGGGTTAAGGTACCCAGAGGACTGGATTCATGAATGATCTCAATTATTTTCAATGCACAAAATGGACTTTAAAATGACATTCAAGTGTTCCTACAAATACCGTAACTACCTAAGCAAAAGCAGACAATGTAAAAATTGCCAAAGCTAATGCTTATACTTAGCCTAAGCTCTTTGTCAGCTAAATCACAAGATTAACACAATGACGACTTCAGAGCTGACAAGAAGTCTACCCAAAAGAATCAAAATCATCAAGAAGGCTATTTGAGAAATGGATTTACATCCATTATCATTAACAAGAACCACACTCCAGTTGACTACTATGGCCCTCTTTCAACCCTAAATACCAAGTACCTATAACCCAAACTTGGACCTCCGCATTGCTGTATCACAGTGTCAAACCAAGATCTCCATCACAAAGCAGCTGAATTGAATCCATGTGGTTTTCATTAAGAAATTCATTTGATTAAAAATGTTTATGATTTCTATGACATTGAAACATAATATTTTTAAAATTTCTCCATCTCATCTTGTAAAAGTTTGTTTCAGTATGTGTATTTTATCACATGCATAGAAATACACACATATTATTATGCAAGATAAACGCATGCATAGCAGACGTAAAACTCAAAAACTACCCTAAGTGTGGAATCAAGTTTAGAGATCACGTCTCCAGACCGTGGCGGACCTTGCAGATCTGAGAAGTGACCACTAGAGGGTGCTATGGAAGCAAAGTAGAGGATGGGGTTAGCACCCCTCCTGGCACTTCCTCCTGGCAGCTGGCAGCTATTTCCCCAAACAACCCAAGAGCCAGGTGGGTTTTCCAATATACTTCCCCATGGCAGCCTTGGGCTTTCCCAAAGTGGGGAGTTTCCCTGGGGCCGACATGCCTATGAGAATCAGAATGGCAAATACTTCTTTTTTCTACATTGACTAGAAGAGAGCAAGAAGCCCGGGACATGGCCCCTGATCACTATCCATTGCGCTGGGTGCGGGAGTTCTCCAGGCTAACCCCAGGGAGGAAGATGAGATGGTGATGGCAGAATGGAACAAGGCAGAAACCTACCTTCCACAGAGATGTCCTGGATGGCAAAGCGCAGGATGATGGTCCAGATCATGCCCAGGGTCATCTTCACATTCCCATCCACGATTTCTACAGAAACAGCAGCAGCATGCATCAGGAATGGGCTCGGCGGGGAGGGAATTGACACTCCCTCAGCACCCATAGCACCCCATGCCCCATGCTAGGAATCAAAGACTCCAGAGCTCTACTTCTAGAGGGTACACCAGGGTTTTGGCTTGTTTTTGAGACAAGGTTTCGCTCTGTCACCCAAGCTAGAGTGGAGTGGTGCAATCATGGCTCGCCACAGCCTCCAAATCCTGGGTTCAAGCGATCCTCCCGTCTCACCTTCTTGGGTAGCTGGGACTACAGATAGGCCACCACATCCAGCTAATTTTTTAAAATTTTTTTGTAGAGATAAGGTTGTACTATATTGCTCAGGCTGGTCTCAAACTCCTGGGTTCAAATGATCCTCCTACCTTGGCCTCCCAAAGTGCTGAAATTTCAGGCATGAGCTACCATGCCTGGCCAGGATGTTTCTTAAAGTTAATGCAATAATTGTGACAGGTGCCAGAAGAGAAGCACAAAAAAGGTATGATCAATCCTACTTGGAGACAGTGGGCACATCAGGAAAGGCCACAGAGAAGCAGGTATTTGAAATCTTGATCTGTGTCCCCGGCATGATAAAGAAAAGGGGGAGGATTTTTTTTTTTTTTTGAGGCAGTCTTGCTCTGTCGCCAGGAGCCAGGCTGGAGTGCAGTGGCGCGATCTTGACTCACTGCAACCTCCAACTCCCGGGTTCAAGTAATCCTCCTGCCTCAGCCTCCCGAAGTAGCTCGGACTACAGGCGTGCACTACTACGCCTAGCTAATTTTTGTATTTTAGTAGAGACGGGGTTTCACCATGTTGGCCAGGATGGTCTCGATCTCTTGACCTTTTGATCCACCTGCCTTGGCCTCCCAAAGTGCTGGGATTACAGGCATGAACCATTGTGCCCAGCCAGAAAAAAGGGAGGATTTTGCAGGGCTGAAGGCCCTGCAGAGTTGTGAGGTGTCCCTTATGCTGTGCTGAGGCGCAGGATCCAAGAAATAAAGAGATAGGACACAGAAGTACAAGGAAAATGCAGCTGGGCTTGAGGGGATTTCTAAGCAATCACAAATGTTCTGGCAATTCCGTGAGCTGGGGCTCTCTGGGCATTCACAGCTCTCAAAATAGCCACCCACACGTGGAAAAACAGTGGAAGCAAGAGAAAGTCACAAACTTCAAGTTTTGTAAAGTGCCATCTTGAACCATCCACTGATTCAACCTCACAATGCCATTAGTTTGGGTATTAAAACAGATTAAAAAAAATCAAACAACAGCTTCAAGATCAAACTAAGAGATAACTCACTATATTTAGTCTAAGCAGTACTTTTTAGACTTTCAGATGCTACAAGTTCTATGAAGTAGATTTTCTCTTTTTTTCCTTCTTTTCTGTATGAGGCCGAAAAACAGGGAATGCAACATAAATAAGTCCTATTTTAAGGAGCCCAACACATGGAGCAATTTATGGTCTTGTGGTTGAACAAGTGATGCTCAAATGTAGATTCCTTATCCCTCCATCACCGCCTCCAGACCAGGAGATGGTAATCTGGTCCATGGTAAGACACATTTAGCTAAGAGTAAGGTACCCAAAGAATATCTTATTTTTTCCTACCTGCAACATTAATTTTAGGGGAGACCCAACAGAACCACGAGAAGGATCACTTTCTAGGGTCTAGTCCTGAGTCTACTAGGATTTGCATCCCACAAACCCTGAAACAAGAGTGGCTTTCCATTAAGGACGTGATGCTAACTTCTTAGCCCCTTTCCCAAAACTGAGGGCAACACTGTAAGCTGCTCCACGACCAGCAGGGTGTAGTCCATGGAGCGGTGTTTGGCCATAGCCACCTTCCATGGGGGCAGGTAACCCACTGAGTCTGCATGGGATGCTGAGCAAAGGAAGAAGTGTCCACTTCGGACATGGAATAGGATGTAACTCTTCTTGCAAACAGGGAAGTAAAAATGCACCTCTCAGAGCCCCAGACACCAGGGGGCACAGTCCCACATCCATGGGCTTGGATGGGAGAGAAACAGAGAGCTATGCAACCCCTTTTGCAACCAAGCAACACAGTCAGCCAGCATTTTGCAGTGCACATCGTGGGGAGGTGGAACTACTTGTTGAGAATCAACTCATAGACCTGGCACAGTGGCTCAAGCCTGTATTCCCAACACATTGAGAGGCCAAAACAGGTGTACTGCTTGAACCCAGGCATTCAAGACCAGCCTGGGCAACATGACAAAACCCCATCTCTACAAAAATACAAAAAGTAAACAACTGTGGTAGTATGCGCCTATAGTCCCAGGTACTCAGGAGGCTGAAGTGGGAGGACTGCTTGAGACAAGGCAGAGGCTGCAGTGAGCTGTGACTGTGGCACTGTACTCCGTCCTGGGCAACAAAGTGAGACCCTCTCTCAAAAAAAAAAAAAAAAAAAAAAGTAATCAGCTCATAAAGCGTTAATATTTTTTAAAATGTATTTGTGACTTGCGGTGGTTTTAAGAGTTCACCTAAATTGAAAAGACAAAAAGACTAACTCTCAGTAAATAGGCAAAAGACTAAAATCATAAAACATGAAATACAAATCACCAATTCATAAGAATGTTCAATCTCACTTGTAGTCAAAGAAATAAGATCATCTTCCCAGCTATTAGTAAAGTTAAAAAGCAAAGTTAAGCTGGGTGCAGCAGCTCATGCCTAGAACCCTAGCACTTTGGTTGGCCAAGGTTGGAGGATCGCTTGAGTCCAGGAGTTCAAGACTAGCCTGGAGACCTTGTCTCTACAAAAAAAAAAAAAAAAAGAGACAGGTGCAGGGGTGCACACCCGTAGTCCTAGCTTCTCGGGAGGCTGAGGCAGGAGAACTGGGGACTGAGCTCAGGAGTTCAAGGTTGCAGTGAGCTGTGAAAGCACCACTGCACTCCAACCTATGAAAGAGGGTGGTCTCGCTCTTTAAGAGACCCTATCTCTTAAAAACAAAAAACAAAACCCAGAGTTGAACAACCGCACACCTTGATGCCAGCAAGCCTACCACACTAGAAATATAAATTGTTTTAAAAAACAATAATAATAATTTCTGGGAAATTAATCAATCTTCTGGGAAATAATTTGGCCACAAGGAGCATGCATTTTAAAGTTGCTCAACTTTTTGGCAGCAGAATTCTACCTCTAGGAATCTATCCCTAGCCAATGAAAGGAAATGCAGAGTAAGGTTCCTGTATGAATGCACTTGCTGCGAGGCTATTTATCACAGCCCGCACTGGAAACCAAGCAAATGTACAAAGTACACAGAATGCTCAAGTGAATCCCAAGACCCATCGTCCTCTGAGAAAACTTCCACAGCTTCCCACCTCACTGAGAGTCAAAGCTGGTGGCCAGCAAGGCCCTCGTGGTCTGGTGCCTGAGCCTCTGGTCCTCTCCTCCTCCTTCTCCACCTCCTCCCCGCTGCTTGGGCCTCCCTGAAGCTGCCCCTCCCTAGATACCCACGTGGCTTGTCCTTGCGTCCCGCCAGTTTCACTCACACACCCCCTTCTCATGGACTCCTCCCCTGACCACCCAAGCTCCTCCCTGCTTTGGTTTTCTCCATCTGACAGGTGTACACATGTATTTTCTCTCTTTCCTCTCTAGAATGTAAGCCCCTTGAAAGTAAGAATATTTCCTGTTTTGCATCACTGCTTCAGAGTCCAGTATAAAGCTTGGCACAGGGAAAGCCCTCCATCAGCAGCTGCTCAGTGCATGAATGAGTGAACAAACACTAACCACAAGCAGGGAAATGGGCAGAGCTAACACAGACCTGCCATTGGGCCCCTGAGAACATAATGGCCCTCAGTTTCTTCCAGGGCAGGGCCCAGACGTGGGACGAAGTACGACAAGCAGATGATGAGGCCAGGCACGGTGGCTCAAGCCTGTAACCCCGGCACTTTGGGAGGCCAAGGTAGAGTGGATCACTTAAGGTCAGGAGTTCAAGACCAGCCTGGCCAACATGGCGAAACCTCATCTCTACTGACAATACGAAAATTAGGCAGATGTGGTAGTATGTGCCCGTAATCCGAGCTACTCAGGAGGCTGAGGCAGGAGCATTGCTTGAATCTGGGAGGCAGAGGTTGCAGTGAGCTGAGATTGTGCCACGGTACTCCAGCCTGGGCAACAGAGTGAGACTTGTCTCAAAAACAAAACAAAACAAAACAAAACAGACAGTGAATGTAGCCATTAACAATTACATCATGAGCGCTTAATGACTTAGAAAAATGTTTTAACATGGAAAGTGGGAAAAGCAGGTAAAAAAATTCATAAACAGTGTTTAAAATATAAGGGAAAATTTTGTTAAGCCTAGAAAAATGCTCCAGGTGGTAATCCCATGGCTTAGCCTTCCTAGGGGTGGGGCTGCAATGCTAGCCCTCCCCTAGTCCCCACATGCTGCCCTACTCTGTGACTGCCAAACTGCAGGGCCTCCCACTGGCCCTGAGCTCAGTGCCTCCCAGTCCTGGAGCCCTTCCAGGACTGGGAGAGGCAGGTGGCTTCTTTTTGGGGTCTTGCCTACTTATTCCTCTTCTCCTTCCCCAGAAACCCCCCAGAGAATTTTGCTTATTGTATTCTCATTCACACCAAAGGCATAATTTCACTCCAGAAAACAGAGGCACCAAGCAGGAGCAGAGAGAGTAGGGTGTGCTCAACTAGCAGCCCGGGCACGCCCAGCCCCAGTTCCCACCTGACTCCCATCCCATCCACTCTCCTTCCCATTCCCTGGCATGGCAGGTCCTGTATTCCGGGCCTCCCACTTCTCAATGTTTGCAGCAGGGATGCCCTGTCTCACGGGCAGCTTTATGTTGGGGGCTGCTGGGAAGACTGGGCCCAAAGGGAGGGTACCAAGGCCTCAACTGGGCTTCATGGGAAAAACCTTGAGGACAGATTAACACTGTCTGCCCTTCCTGGTCGACAGCAAGCTATGAAGCTGCTCGCATCCCCTGTTTACTGAGAACCTGTTTCTCCCTCCTCCTCCCTCCAGGGACACCGTCATCTGCTCAGTATTCAGACGGCAGGATGAATACTGCAGAAATTCCATGTGACAGAAACTAGAACCCCAGGCGCCACCACCTCCCAGACCAATGCAGTGGTACAGCACCCACTGCCCGTCCAACCTAAGGATGCATGCTACCTCAATGAGACCATCTCCACGCTCACATCACCCAAACCCTTGGGCTCTACCTGCCCAAAGATCTTTAATACAAAATCTTTCCGAGTTCTCTCCCCTAGTTAACTGAATTGCAACCACTCAACCAGGCCACGTCCCAATTCCATGGAGTCCAGGCATTCTAGAGCCGAATATTGTGGCGGAGGCCCTCAGCAGCTGCTGTAACCTCTCCCTGATGTGTGGAAGTTCCTTGCCTCCAGCCCCCATGTGCATACCTTCAGGGAAATAGAGCTCATGACCTTCCCAGAGCCCTGTTTCCATTTCCCAAGGCTCTGCATATTATCCAGAGCCAACCTACCCATGGGGTATCTCTTCTGGGCCTGGTTCTGCCCTTCAGAGTCAGCCAGAGGTCTTAGTCTTTGCATTGCATGATAATCCTTCAAAGACCTTGGCAGGGGGTGAGGGGGCGTGCCCTGCTGGGCCTGGTCTCCATGGCCACAGCCTTCATCAGCCCAGGAGAGACCACCTACAATGTGCCCCGACTGCTTCCAGGAGAGCTCATTTCAGGCGATCCACCCATTGCCTTTTATTTTATAACCCACATCAAGAAACTCCATTTCAATTTTAAAAGCTTGCAAAACACCATTTTCAGCCTCATCTAGTTTCTTGGCTCAACAGAGAAGCCATCGTGGCATGATCTAGGTGCTCAGCCTGATGGGGGTGGGTGATTTCAGACCTGAAAGCCACAGCTGAAAACACTGGCTCCTCAGGGCAGGGAGAAGGTGAAGAATATCTCATTTTAAAGGAGGCTTTTCAGCCGGGCACAGTGGCTCATGCCTGTAATCCCAGCACTTTGGGAGGCTGAAGTGGGCAGATCACTTGAGGTCAGGGGTTCAAGACCAGCCTGGCCAACATGGGGAAAACCCGTCTCTACTAAAAATATAAAAATAAGACAGGTGTGGTGGCGCGCACCTGTAATCCCAGCTACTTGGGAGGCTGAAGCAGGAGAATCGCTTGAGCCTGGGAGGTGGAGGTTACAGTGAGCCGAGATCACGCCACTGTACTCTAGTGTGGGCAACAAAGTGAAACCCTGTCTCAAAAATAAAAAATCAAGGAGTCTTTGCAAAATCTTTAGAGAAGCTAGGCCTGTGTCAAAGGAAACGGGAAAAAGGAGGCTGCCAGGTGAACGGCCTTCCCAGCATAGCGGCGGCAGTGAGATGAGCATTCCCGCTCCTCACCTCGGAGGCCAGCACAGCAGGGGCAGGCTTGATCTGCCATCTCATTACTGAAGACAATTCGACGTGAAAGTTCTATCCTGGGTCCCCACCCGGGAGGCAGCACTGCCGACAGTGACAGAAGAGGGCGACCTCAGCTCTGGAGCCTGAACACCTGGGTTTAACCCCGGCTCTGCCCCATAGAAGCAGTCTGGTTCAGAGCCTGGGCTCTGCTGACGACACTCTTCCACTCTAGCAACCTTCCCAAGCCTGAGTTTCGTCAAGTGTAAAACGTGGCCAGTGATACCCATCCTATGAGCCCTCGTGAGGGTAGAAGGAGATGGCCGGTGTAAAGCATCCTGTCTAGCCAACACAGAGCTGGTACTGGGTGAGTGCTACTCTCTCCTGCCTTCCCCTTCCCTGCCCTCCTCCCCTTTGGTAGAGGCTTAAAAAAAAAAAGAAGAGAAAGAAAGTTGTTTTAATTTAGTTGCCAAATATTTTCTTTTCAAAAAATCTGGATTTTCTGGCTTCTTTAGAAAAACTGGTAGATCTAGCAGCAACGGATCCACACAGCAACTTGTGACATCCACAAGGCCCCATCCCTCCACGGACACGATTCTCCAGTTTGCCACAGTCCCTACCCACCCCTGCCACTCACCCCTGAGCCACTTCACAAATTCTCTCCACTTCCCTGCCCTAGTGGGCACCAACCACCTGGGTGATTTTCCTTGGCTTCCCACACCTGCTTAGTTATAATTTTTTCTGCCAAGTCTTGATTGCTCCCTAATAAAACCAATTGTTCTTTTCTTATTATAAGGCAGAGAACATCCTCGTAATCACAAAGCAGAGTATACTGCTATAGGTAAGTCCTTTGAACATTTATTGAGCACCTAGTATGTGCATCACACTGCTGGGAGCTGGGGCCACAGGATGTAGAAACCATGGTTTCTGCCTTTGAGAAGCTCACAGCCAGTGGGGGAGATGCTAGAATCCACAAGGCGCCTCCCATGACCACCTTGGGCACTGGCCTGAGTTCCAGATTATGCAGAGGTGAGTGAAGTTTTTTGTAGAGAGCCTGGTAAGAAATGTTTCTGGCTCTGTGGGCCATATAAGCTCTGTAGCAACTACTCAACTCTGCCATTGCAGCACAAAAGCCACTGATGATATGTTGATACAGTGTGCTGTGTTCCAGTATTTCCAAAAATCCGAGTCAGCTGGACTTAACGCCCATGCCCTGCAGTTTGCTGAGCCTGTGTTAAAGTCCTTAATTTGCTGTATCAACAGAATACCCCTCCATTTCTAGAAGAGAGAGGACTGTGGGCTTCAACCAGAGAGGAGATCTGCTCCCGTGGACTTACCAGGAGCAAGACCCCTGCCCCTCCAAGGAAAGGCCACTCTCTGGGGGCATTTCTCTGGTGTCATGAAGACCTGCATTTGAGTTTCAGCTTCGCCACTTACAGCGGAACTTTGAGCAAGTAATGTAATCTCTTTAAGCATCTGCTTTCTTATTACAAAATGGGGAAAATTAATTATTAGAGCTACCTCACAGGGTTATCATGAGGATTAAGTATATGCCATGGAGTGAGCAATCCATTCTCACAGCCGCCGTGTGTCTTGAATGAATGAAAGAGATTTGTTCATCTTTAGGTCTCTGGCATCTTGCAGCAGGTGCCCCATAAATACCGGCTAAATCCATGCTCACAGGACTGAAGGGGCCTGGATAGAAGATTTTCTGCTCACTCTAAATGACCCACTCTCAATTTTTCAGAGCCGCCACCATGCACAAAAGAAATTGCACTACCTTCTTTTAATCATTAAGAACATGCTAATATAGCTTTCTTTGGGAGTGTTTCTAAGCAAAAGTTAAAAAGTTAAAGCCACATTGCAGGGAAATGCTATTAAAAATGCACCTAGAGACTTCCGGACTTGAGTCTTCACAGGGCCCCGGGGAGCCTCAGGACGGCCTCCAGCCTCCACCGGCCCGCATCGGCACACCCTTTCCAGCCCACACACAAATCCTCTGCTCCAGGCAGCACCGTGCGGTCAGCTCTCTGAATGGGAGAGGTGGCACGCCACACACACGGGACTCCACAGAGCAAGGACGTGGCTAAGCGGGTGCAGGCACAGGAACAGGGGTCTGAGTCCTTGGTGTTGGGCAGGGCTGAGACTAGAAGAACAGTGCTGTTGCAATATGAGGCATCCACAGGCGACCAGATGGAGGTGTTGGGGGCCCCACTGCCCAATGCCCCCAAGCGATGCATGGGCCCAGGAGGTGGTACAAAAAAAGGCCAAGAGAACCAGGGGGGCAAAGAAAATCAGACTCCTGGGGCCACCAGAGGCAGGACTTACTCACCTTCAGCTCCAATGGATACCAGTTTGACGCCTTTGCTTGCTATGAAATCCAGGGCCTTGTTGACGTTGGAGATCTTGTGCACCCTCATCTTGCCTCGCTCTGGCTTGGCCAAGCGTTCGCCTGTTTGGATCAAAAGGGAGGAAAAGGAACATGAGAGGCTGTGACCCAGGGGCCAGGGCTCCTCTCACTACGCCCTCATCCAAGGCACAGCTTAGCTAGGCAGGAGTGTGTGCACATGTACGTGCGCCCACACGCCACTCAGGTGCTGGAGAATGTCACCCTGGCAGGGGATGGGAGGGAGAATCTATGCTGCCTCTTCTTTCTTCCACTTCTCAGATCCAAATCTGCTTGCATCCACTCAACATTTATTTATCAAGCCCCTAGTGCATGCCAGGGATTTGGCTGGGTGCTAGGAATAGGGGGGTGAACAAAACAGTTTCTTGCCTTTATGTAATTATAGTCCAGTAGGAGAGACAGACCTTAAATAGAGAAACACAAATAAATATAGACAATGAACAAACACAAAGAAAGATCCATGCTCTTCAAAAGAGGAGGAGGAGGAGGAGGAGGAAGGAGGAACTGAGGTGTGGTCAGGAAAGGTCTGAGTCTCTGAGGCCGGGCAAAGGCCTCGGGGAATGGTGATCAAGGCAGAAGGAACAGTAAATGCAAAGGCCCTGAACTCTTTCCAGCCTTCCTTTGGCCCTGGGAGGAGGGTATAGGTCACTCAAGTATTGCAGATGTCCCTGGTATTTAAATGGAGCTGCCTATAGCAGCCTGTCCCCAATTGAGAACCACAGTTCTTGTCCTGTTACACCCCCTCCTGTGGGCACCCAGGACTCAGCTCCGGGTCGACCCTCCACCCCTACCTCCAGATTCCACATGAGAGCTTCTGCTGCTCAGGTTTCAAACTCAGAACCTTCGAGAAAATAGAAGTAGAGGGCCAGGAGTGGCTCACGCCTATAATCCCAGCATTTTGGGAGGCTGAGGCAGGGGGATCACAAGGCCAGGAGTTCGAGATCAGCCTGGCCAATATGGTGAAACCCAGTCTCTACTAAAAATACAAAAATTATCCAGGCATGATGGTGCGTGCCTGTAATCCCAGCTACTAGGGAGGCTGAGGCAGGAGAATCGTTTGAACCCAAGGGGTGGAGTTTGCAGTGAGCCAAGATTGTGCCACTGTACTCCAGTCTGGGCAACACAGCAAGACTGTTTCCAAAAAAAAAAGAAAGAAAGAAAAGAAAATAGAGGTAGAGGAGCTGGCTCTCCAAATACCCCATTTTACCCCAGAACAAAGAGCATCCAGGGACCTCCTGAAATGATCTAGAATTTTCTAAGTGCAACATGTGGCAATACCTAGGGAAGGGGTACATAGCTTTCAGGATCTCTAAGGAGCCAAGGACCCCAAAAGGCTGAGAACCACCAATGCAGAGCCTGGAACTCAGGCCCCTTGTGCCTGCCCTGATCTCCCAACCAGTCCCTCTGTCTCTCCAGCAGGCCAACAGTCTGGCTGTGAGGGCTCCAGGGACCAGCCACTGGGATTCTGGGCCAGGCCCACCCTGTCAGAGCAGCACCTCTCCAGGCAGCCTCCCAGCAGCCCGCTAGCTTCTGGAAGACAGCAGACTTCCTGCCACAGATGGGATCTGGCTGTCAGCTCCTAGGGAAGCACAGCTGTTTTTTAAATTAAATCAAGACTTTCCCCTCGGGGCCCACCCAAGGCTCTGGCTGCAGTCTAGCAAGGTACACCAGCATTTCCTGTCCAGGGGATGGCACAGGGGCTCCCTCCCCACAGGATGGATGCAGGCAGCACCACGCCCCTCCCTGGAAGGCTGCTCCTGCTACAGCCCCAGCCCTTGGGGCCTGTCCGGCTAAGCGGAGCTCCCCAGCCATTCAGCAGCTGTGCACACTGGCTGGAATGGGACTTCTGCAAAAGACAGTGGAGGAGGCAAGAGTTAAACACGGGAGAATGGGAAAAGCTTCCCAGGCCTGGGCCAGTAGCTCTTAAACATCGGTCAGCACAAAATCACCTGGAGAACTTGCCAAACTGTGGCCGTCTGGTCCCTTTCCCCTCTCACTAAGTTTGTGACTAGGAGGTCTGGCGTACGGTTTGGAAATCTGCATTTTGAAAAGCAATCCTGCTGATTCTGGTGTGGGTGGTCCAGGGACCACACTTCAAGAACAGCGTCTGTAGGCAGCCTCCCCTCCTTCTCCTCATCCTGAGGCACGCTACCCATCTCCAAAGATGATCAGGAAAAAAAGGTAACACTTCACAGAACAGATCTTCCAGCCCTGGGAAAGAGACACGTGACTTACAGAAATGCACAGGCTCCCCTGGGCATAGGTCAGACCCATGCAGCAGGAACATACTGAGTATCGTGTGGACAAGCCCAGCTCTGGGCGCTCAGCCGTCCTAATGTTCCCGGAGCACCACCTATGTGCCTGGTGCCGTTCTAAGCACCTGGCACACAGAGAAGATGGCCTGCCCCAAGAGCTCAGTGTGGAGCGGAGAAGAAAACAAGCGAACCTAAAATGATTACGCTTTCTGGTAAAAGACACAGCAGAGGAATCAATGGGGTATTACAGGTGCTGGGGAGCGGGGGTGGGGAGGAGGCAGGGCACAGTCCACTCAGATTAGGCAAGAGGGGAGGGGTGAAGCCTTCTTGAAGGACACCCTCAAGCTGAGTTTTGAAGAATAATAAACAGTAAGGCCAGACTTGTTTACAACTGGAGAAGGCTGGCGGAGGAGGCAGGAAGCAGGGACATTGTAAAAGGCAGTTAGAGGCCAGGTGCAGTGGTTTACACCTGTAATCCCAGCACTTTGTGGGGCTGAGGCCGACCTGAGGCCAGGAGTTCAAGACCAGCCTGGACAACATGGTGGAACCTCATCTCAAAGAAAAAAAGGAAAAAGAAAAGAAATAAAAATAAATAAAGGCAGTTAGAGGAAAATAGTATGGTGGCTCCCCAAAAAATTAAACAGGAAATTCCCATGTGACCTAGCAATTTCACTTTGGGGAATATACAAAAAAAAAGAACTGAAAGAGGGATTTTAAAAATATTTATTTGTACACCCATGTCCCAGCATTATTCAAAAGAGCCAAAAG
Source organism: Sapajus apella (assembly GCF_009761245.1). NCBI lineage: Eukaryota > Metazoa > Chordata > Mammalia > Primates > Cebidae > Sapajus > Sapajus apella. The sequence continues at coordinate 4,169,327 of NW_022436999.1, read as the reverse complement.
TTAGAAACAACCCAAGTGTCCATGCTCAGGTGAATGAACAAAATGTGGGGAGCTATTAAATATTTGTAACTCATACATACAATGGAATATGATTCAGCCCTACAAATGAAAGGGATAACAGGCGGGGCGAGATGGGTCACGCCTATAATCTCAATATGGGAGGTGGGCAGATCACCTGAGGTCAGGAGTTCGAGACCAGCCTGACTAACACGGTGAAACCCCGTCTCTACTAAAAATAAAAAAAAAAAATTATTCGGGTGTGGTGGCGCATGAACATGCCTGTAATCCCAGCTACTTGCGAGGCTGGGGTAGGGAGGCAGGGGCTGCAGTGAGCCAACATCGCGCCATTGCACTCCAGCCTGGGCAACAAGAGCGAAACTTCATCTCAAAAATAAAATAAAATAATTAAAAAACAAAAATAAGGGCAGTTAGAGTTTGTGCAAAGGCACAGGGAAAGAAAAGTGCATGTCATCTGGGGAGAACCGCACGTCTCCCCTGGCAGAGGCAGAGGATCTGAGGTCTGATACCTTTTTGGGAATAGTTAGTTAAAAACAAAGCAGGTGCCGGCTCATGCAGGATCATCAAGCTATGCTAAGGAATGTGGACTGCAGGCTCAAAGCCCTGGAGAGGCGCCGGGGGCTGAGGGCTGTGAGCAAGGAACGGCGTGACCATATTTGGACTGACTGTCGGGTGAGCCCTCTGGCTACAGTGACGGGGGTGGACTGCCAGGAGGAGCTGGGGCGAAGGCCTTTGTGGCATCATCTGGGTAAGAGTTCACACAGGCCACACTGACACCACAGCAGCAGGGGTTAAAAGAAGGATCGGGAAGAAGAAATCAGAATGAACAGAACATCAGTAACAAGTTACAAAGAAGAACTGTCTATGATCTTCAGCTTGGGTGCAGAAGAACAAGACTCTGGGAGGGAAAAGAGGTTTGCTAGGCCAGGAGTGACAGAAGCACAGAGTTTTGGACATGCTGAGAGGATCGTGTGGGACATCGGGGTAGAGACGCCTAGCAAGGTTTGGTATTTGAGAGGCAGCTCAATAGATCTAGGGCTCACTGGCATCGAGGCGAAGAGAAAGTGAAGAGAGCAGCGACGATGGCCCTGTGTGTCAACAAAGGCTAGACTCACGGGACTCCCATCCTTTAAGGGCTGGTGGCAGAAAGGCATTCACAAGCAGGCTGAGATGTGTGTGCCAAGACAGCTGTCCCTGTAGACATCTGGACAAACCAGGGGCTAGGGAATGGCTTGGGTCACCTGGATACAGGTAGATAGGTAGTAATGGAGCCAAGGTTTGGAGACAGTCACCCACAGTTAACATTATTGGCCACAGAATCCTGGTACTGGGGAGAAGGAGCCTCAGTTCCTTCAAACCACCCCCAACCTTTTTTTTTTTTTTTTAACAAATGAGGATGCTGAAACAGAAAAGGCAAAGCAACTTGTCCAAAGCAACTGGATGGCTGGCAGCAGAACCAGGACTCAGACCAGACCCAGGCTCCTAGTATGAATTCAAACATATCATCTCCAACTTGTTTCAAACAGACCCAGAACCAGCTGTGCCCATGGGCAGAGCAGACGTCAAGGTGTCAGGCAGAGCCACAGGCAGCACCTCGTCCTGGGCCAGGGTCCGCCTCACCTGAGATGACCTCCAGCAGCAGCATGAGCTTCAGGCCATCCCGGAAGTCCTCTTCGATGTTCTCGATCTGTGTCCCTGCCTTCCGGAGGTGGGAGTTGCACCATGCCGTGAATGTCTGGGCAGAGAGAAGAAGGGCAAGTCGTCAGGGGGCTGGTGTCATCCTCATTGGACAAGTCATTTAACGGGGTTGGGGGGTTGGCAGTGGACACCCACTCAGCAGAGTCTCTCAACACAGTTGTCCCACCATGGTCTCATTCACTGCATCAACCAAGTGCTGAGCTCTCCACAGGGCAGCAGCCTAGGGGCTCTATACAGAGCCCACTGCATGGGTGGGAGCCAGCAGGAGAGATGAAGCAGCAATTCCCTTAACATCCACCTCCCAGCCCTCCCTCAAAGACATCATGCCCACCCACATTTGAAAATGCCACAATTCCATTCTTACAAGTTACCTCTTAGATTATAACACTTGGTTTCAATCTTCACAGTTTTAAGACAGAGTAACCCAGGAGTAACATATTAAGCCCTGTTGATACCTTAGGGTAAATTAGTGTATTAAATCCTTTCTCATTTGGCAGCTAACTAAGAGAAAGGAGTAATAAGTTTCACTGAGGGCAGAATTCAGACACACAGTGTCAGGATAAGGGGGAAGAACAGTAAGCACCCCAATGTCTATTTGTGTGTGTTTTAGGTGGGATTAGGGGTACCTTACGCTGCAAAAGCATGAGTTCCAGAAAGGGAATGTAAGAAGGTTAAATCAAAGACCATCAGCTTCATAGTTACTTCTCTATTAAGCAGATCATGATCAGGTAAGGCAGCAACCAAGCCATCCTGTGCCAACAGCACCACCTGGTGGCTCAAACAGGAACAGGGTGTCTCAACAAACACGAGAAACAAAAGCATGCATCTCAATTTCACGCGTCCATCTAAAACAGTGTCTCTCCCCAGCTGTCACAGTCCGTGGCAATCAGAGAGAAGGGCTCCCTTGCTTTAGATCTAAACCATTCATTGGCAACTCTAGACTTCTCTGCACCAAATGGCACTACCAATTACATGGGGCTCACCCAACATCAGAGCCATTCAGCTCTCTTCCCACCTGCCCTGCAAAGTTCAAAGGGTGGGCAGTGTATCATTCATGTGATAGTAGGAACCACACTAGAAATACTCTTCCTCCTAGGGAAGGTCACAGCCTCATGATCCGCACCACCCCTTCCTCCTGCCTTGGGGAACTCCAGAGTGAAGTGGCAATGAGTGGTCAGGAAGAGGGAAGAACATTACACCAGTGAGTATGGGGGAAAAGAAATGTCTGCTTAGATTTAGAAGCAAAGGTTGTAGAGCCTGGGAGCAAGAAAGGGAGCAGGGGGATGGAAGCTATCACTCCACACAGGTGGGGAGAAAGGGAAGCATTATGACTTTGGGCTTAATCTTTCAATCATGTCTCATTAGTAACTTACCAATACAGAATACCTCTCTCCCTGCAAACATATGTCCACTCTGCAGGCCAGTCTACGCCCAGGATGAAGAGAAAAGGGATATTGTGCTACCTCGGAGCTTTGGGAAGATTGGCACACAGATCGGGGGTGGACAGGGGAATACAATGACTTCCAATGTCCTCTCTATCTTGCTTGGCTAACTCACTCATCTTTCAAGACTCGGTAGAGATATCACCTCCTCCAGGGAGCCTTCCTGATGAACACAACCACATCACCCTGCATTCACCCATTATTGCCTAGCCACTTGTCAGCTCCACACCTGGGAGCTCCGGGAGGTAGAAACTCAGTGTTCACCTTTATATTCCAGAGACCCAGGGCACAGAGTCAGGGACATAGCAGTGAGCTAAAGAGCAAAAATCCCTGCCTCTGAGCAGCAGACATTCTAGTGGGTGTTAAGAATTGGGCAGCAGGGTGAAGGCAAAGGGGGGACCTGGAGGCAAAGCTGAGAGAGTCCTGGGAGATCCAACTGCACCTTGCGGGTGGGGCTGAATGCTCTCCAAGCAGGGGGTGAGGGGACAAACAGTGCTCTTGGGGACCCTCTGGACCCAGAAGACAGCTCAGAGGAAAGCGGACACAGCAGGGGAGGGAAGCATATGTACGGGGCATCCTTCCTCCGGGGCTGGCACTGCAGGAGGTGAGAGGGCCTTTAGCCTTTACCCTTATTTTCTTTTAACTTCTTTTTAATTGGTAGAAAAAATATTAAAGGATTTTTAACTCTTTAAAACAAATATAATTCATTTTGGTTTGCACATTCTCCCCCAGCTATCATCTGTCCACACTGTGGGTCTGCCCGGCGTCTTCACGTTGCGCATTCACCCTGGGGTGGGCAGTCTTTTCTCATTCATCACCATCCTGGCCCTCCCCAGCACCCATTCCCAGGCCCACCGTGCTGAACCTTCAGCCTAAGGTTTTCTACTCCCTCGAGGGGAACCACGTCAGCCCCAGCAACTCAAAGGGATGCTTTCAGGACCCATGTGGCCTGAAACACCCAGGGTCCTGGCAGGCACTGCCCTGTGCCCGCCCAGCTGAGGGCTGTAAATTCTCACTGTTTACTACCCAGTTGTGGAGGGGGTTGGGGTAAGATAAAGGAGGAAGAGGCGGCTGTTGTAAAAAGACACTGCTTTTGAAAGAGGAAAAGCACTGTTGAAAGCAGCCAGCCCCCTTTCCTGGGGAAGCCAGGCTTAGCCCTGGGAAACAAAACACACCTGTGTTTGCTCGGGTCTCCTGGACAAAGCCCTGGAACACAGCTTTACTAAAAACCCCCAGTCCCCAGAGGCCCCGTAGATTACTGCCTTGAAGGGGGCTCTGAGCACCTCTCAAACTGGAAAGTTTCCCCAACACGCAGCACCCACCGGAAAGTTTAGGCAAGAGGAGGAAATGGTGGCAGTAAGTCAGTAATTAACAACACGCACTTGAGGACGTCTCAGAGCTGGGTTCAGTTCTCAGATCCACCATTTACTGGCTGTATGACCTTCAGATTAACCTTCCTAAACTTCAGCTCCCTTTGCAGTAAAACAGGGAGAGTAACAGCACTTCATCAAAGTTGAAAAGATTAACTCAAAAATATCCATAAAGAACTTGCCATTTAGTAAATGCTCAGTGAACAGTGGGGAGGAGGAAGAGGACTAGCTCCCCGAATTGTTCCCGGGGCCAGGTATCAGAGGAGTCACTCCTCTGCGCTCCCACCCCACGTCCTCTCCCTGCCCCCAGCCACCAAACTCTCCTGTTGTGGGTCCCACCCCTCCCTGCGATGTACTGTTTCCAAGATGACAACACGCAAGCTCTTTTTTTTTTATTTTTCTGAGACAGAGTCTCTGTCACCCAGGATGGAGTGCAGTGGTGTAATCTCAGCTCACTGCAACCTCCACCTCCAGGATTCAGGCCATTCTCCTGCCTCAGCCTCCAGAGTACCTGGGACTACAGGTGCATGCCACCACGCCCAGCTAATTTTTTTGTACTTTTAGTAGAGATGAGGTTTCATGTTAGCCAGGATGGTCTTGATCTCCTGACCTTGTGATCCACCCACCTGGGCCTTCCAAAGTGCTGGGATTACAGGCATGAGCCACCGCACCTAGCCCTGAGCTCTTTTTTGAACCAGTGCTAGTGCATTCGTGGGAGAGGGCTAAAACTACGGCATAGGTGCAGAAAACCAGGGATTTCCACAGTGATCTCATGCACCCCTGCAGAGGAGGTCTGACAGCTGAACGCACACCATACAACCATAGCCTCTCTTCCAGCCCCGGGCTGCCTTGTCTTGAGGCTCAAGCTCCAATATGAAGGGGTGGCATCTGCTCCTTAGCAGTGCTTCATGGGTCCAGCAAGGAGGAAAAGGCCAAAGCCACAGGAGAGGCCCACGCTAGGGACCCACAGCCCCAAGACCTCCAGCCTGGATGCCTAGCGAGGTGGACAGTGCTTCCCCAGCAGGTTTATGGCCCAGCCCACATTCAAACAAAGGGTACGGGGCCATTTTCCTGCCTCAGCCCCACCAGGCCCTGCCCTACCTGACCTCCCCTCACCCCAAGAGCCATCTTCAAGTCACCTCCTTGGGCCATGCCCAGGCTCACAGCCTACAAAGCAGAACTGGGATGGCAGTCTTCAGTGGAGCCACTCCATTCCAGAAATGGCTTCAGGGATGCCGAGAGGTCCCAGGAAAAGTCTTGGGACCAAGGACCGCATTGGGACATTCCTGCAGAGCAGCAGCAACGGCCTCCTCCCCTCTCAGCAGCCCTATCTGCATTCCACCCGCCCCCGCCCTGCACAGCCTCACAGAGCCGAGGACAGAGGGAGGGGCCGCAAAACAGCCTGGACCCCTGCTCAGCCTCTCACGGACCTTGAAGCCGCTACCCAGGTCTAACATGGTTTAAAGGTGCTTTCAGGAGGTAGAGTGTCCAGCCCTGTAGTTCAGGGTTGTAAAGAGGGCCCCGGCCAGGCTCTAACACAGGGGTCCCAGGCCAGGCTCACGGCCATGGAGCTGGTCGTGGAAACCTGCAGCACAGGTCTCACAGCCCTGCTCTCACAGATTCCGCTAACATCTTTCCAGCATATCTTTCCCAAGTATCAAGTTGATATGCTTCCTTTAAAATGTGTTGGAAAGGAATATGGCTTTTGAGAATGTGCCTTCCCTGACCCCTAGCTCAGACACACTGCAATGTGTCTGAAATAAAAGTGGTGGTGTCTACCATCATCACTGCCTAAATTTTAGATTCTAAAAGGACGTCTAAATTATCACACTCAGCAGGGATCTGCAGTACAGAAGATCACCCGAAGCATGAGTTAGGGGATGAGCTTTTACAGTCAAGCATTCTTCATCCCCTTGGTCATGGTGGGAGGGAGGCATAGAACACAAGACCCTGAAGCAGGCGGGTCATGGGATTTGCTGGGATCACTCTGCAGACAAGTACCCATGGGAATGCAAGGATTTAGTCACTCTAAAGAAGACATTGCAAATCCAGGCCTATCAACTTCTACCAAGTGGTCCACCCTGGACAAGTGACCTGACGTGCCTCTGCCTTAAGGCACCATCTGTGAAACGGGGGTAGTAACAGCACCTACCCAGGGGATTATTGGAGGAGTCAATGAGACAGTCTACTTAAAACACTGAAAATGTTACAGCACCTGCAATAATTATCCATTGCTACTATTGCCACCACAATTAAGGGTATAATTATTATAAGTTTATGCTGTTAACACACCTCATAAAGGACTGTTAGAACTACAAGAGGTGTTACGCACCACCCAACTCAAACCTTGACTTTACAACTAAGGACACATACCAGAGAGGGTGAGCGGCTTTCCCCAGGCCACACAGCTGGGAATATTCACAACCCAACCTCCCAACTCCTCCACTCCCTCACACTTTCTGCTCCACCCAAATGACGTGGATTTCAGGTGCAGGTGTGGGTGGGTGCTGAAAGGGAGCAGCAGAACCAAGGCTGAGATTCTCAACAGTCAAACAGGTGAGCTGAATCGCATGGGGTGACACTGACAATGGGTCACTATGAAGTGAAAATACCAACCAGATGAAATCCAGGGGACTGCAGCCACCATAGGCACAGACAGTCCAAGTTGATGGAACATCAGCAGAGTTGGCAGAAGATGGGCAGCCTCTCTGGGGCAGCCTGGCAGAGACAGGCTGAAAGAGGCAGAGCCCAGCAACAGGCAGGTGGCTGTCAAGAGGCAAGAATGATCATTCTAGATGGTAAGCAGACCAGACAGCCCTTTGGGGGAAACTCGGGAACTGGGGCTCTTTGACCAGGAGGAGAGATGAGATGGCCGAGGATTCACTTCCAATATCTAAAGACTCCCACGAATGAGTGAAGAAACTTGCTGGATACAGACCGGGCAGAACAGGCCAGTGGTGCGGAATGTGGGTCCTAGAGCAAGACGGACCTAGATCCAGTGAGTGACCTTGTGCAGGTGACCTGGCTTCTCCAAGCCTCCATCTCCACATCTGTAGAATGGGGATAATAACAGAACCTACCTCACAGAGTGGGGAAGACTGTTGCAGCAATGCGTGGAAAATACTAAACACCATCACCCACACATAAAGCTCCATAAATGGCAGCTACTATTATTAGAATGAAGGACAAAGTTTCAGGGAATATTAGAGTTCAACATAATAAAGAACAGACCACACGCTGGCTATACGGTGTGCTACCTGCCGCTGAAGGCAGGGCTCAGCAAGGGCCCTGGGAAGGGATTCCAGCAGCCCCTCTGGCTGAGCTAAGGAAGGTCCCTTATCATTCTGACTCTATGAGAGCCTGAGGCAGCCCTTGAAAATGTTGGTTTAGAGGACACTTTTTTTTTCAGCCTCCCGAGTAGCCGGGACTAAAGGTGCACACAACCATGCCCCGTGTGACGGTTAACACTGAGTGTCAACCTGATTGGGTTGGAGGATGCAAAGCATTGTTCCTGGATGTGTCTGTGAGGGTGATACCAAAGGAGATTAACATTTGAGTCAGTGGGCTGGGAAAGGCAGGCCCACCCTCAACCTGGGTGGGCACCATCTAGTCAGCTGCCAGCGTGGCCAGAGTAAGGGCAAGCAGAAGAATGTGGAAGGACTAGACTGGCTGAGTCTCCCAGCCGCCATCTTTCTCCCGTGCTGGATGCCTCCTGACCTCAAACATCAGACTCCAAGTTCTTCACTTTGGGACTCAGAGTGGCTTCCTTGCTCCTCAGCTTGCAGACAGCTGAGTGTGGGACCACGCCTTGTGATCCTGCAAGTGAATACTCCTTAACAAACTCCCCTTTATATATACGTCTATTCTATTAGTTCTGTCCCTCTAGTGAGCCCTAATACACCTGGCTATTTTATTATTTTTAATTTTTCATAGAGACTGGGTCTCCCTATGTTGCCCAGGCTGATCTCAAACTTCTGGCTTCAAGCGATCCTCTCACCTCATCCTCCAAAGTGCTGGTTACCTGTGTGAGCCACTGCCGCCAGCCTACACCTGTTTAGAGAGTCCAGTCAGACCAAGGGTCACACACGCCGAGGTCTAAGCAAGGTTTATCAACCTCAGTACTACTGATATGTGGGGTCTGAAAATTTTTTGGTGGGGACAGGAAGCTGTTGGGTGTATCACAGGATGTTCAGCAGCACCTCTGAACCCCACCCTAGCTTCTGGAAACATTCCCCAACCCCAAGCTGTAACAACCAATATTCACCCCTCAGCTCCTCATCTGGAGGAGACAAACGCAGACCATAATAACAGCAGGAGCTGATACGTATTGAGCACGTGCTACATGCTAGACCCTGTCCTGAGTGCTCTACCTCCTTTAACTCATTTCATCATCACTATGACACTGTGAGACAAGCGTTATTCTCTCCACTTTAGAGATGAGGAAACTAAGGCACCAGGAGGGCCAAGCGTAGGAAAAGTAGGGCAAGTTAGTCCTCATCTCCTTGTATTTTTTTTCTTTTTTTGAGACAAATCTTGCTCTATCGCCCAGGCTTGAGTACAGTGGCGCAATCTCAGCTCACTGCAACCTCTGCCTCCAGAGTTCACATGATTCTCCTGCCTAAGCCTCCTAAGTAGCTGGCATTACAGGTGCACGCAAATACACCCGGCTAATCTTTGTATTTTTAGTAGAGATAGGGTTTCACCATGCTGGCCACGCTGGTCTCAAATTCCTGACCTCAAGTGATCTGCCTGCCTCAGCCTCCCAAAGTGCTGGGATTACAGGCGTGAGCCACCGTGCCCGGACATCTCCCTGTATTCTTATGCATTTTTCTTGAAACGATGGCCCTCTTGGGCTATCCTTTGTTTTTCTACCCAGGAGAAAACATCGTTATCCTGAAATACAAGTGTACCAAGATGCATGCGCACTGCTCCATGGCAACTAGAATGCAGCTTCTGTATCACGGCAGGAGTGGCCCGGGGTAGAAACAGCTCCTCTGTGCTCATATGGGAACATGGGCCCTTGGTTGCCACACTTCCAATGAAGAGGAGACAGAAATCTGAACTTTTGCTGGGTGTAGTGGCTTATGCCTGTAATCCCAGCACTTTGGGAGGCCAATGTGGAAGGATCACTTGTGTCCAGGAGTTCAACACAGTGAGACCTCATCTCTACAAAAAAAATCAAACAAAATATAGTCAAGTGCTGTGGTGCGCACCTGTAGTCCCAGCTCCTTGGGAGGCTGAGGCAGGAAGATTGCTTGAGGCTGGGAGGTAGTGGCTACAGACAGCCATGAAAGTGCCACTACAGTCCAAACTGGGTGACAGAGTGAGACCCTGTCTCAAAAAAAAAAAAAAAAAAAAAAGCCTGGATTTTTATGTGACCTCCCCCAGTTTTGAAATTTTACTACAATGTGAAAATAAGATATCCCACAGGCCCCCCCAAAAATGTCAGCAGGCTAAATCTGAATGAAGACCCATTGGGTCTTTGGTTTCACAATGGGAAAACATGAAAGCTTTCTAAGTCTCCTAACAAAGTTACACACGTAATAATGTATGACACGTTCAAACAAGCACGCAGCAGACAGCTGTGCCTGCCACAGTTAACACTCCTGACAGCCTTGGGACATCAGCCATCTGGGGAGTCAGCAAAAGCCAGCAAGACTTCCTGTGAGGGGCAGTGGGTGCGCCTCTCCTGGGGCTGGATCAATGAGCAATACGCGTCAATACCTGTCACAGGGGCCTGCGGTTAGACATGCCACGCACATGCCGCCGTGACTTGTAAATATAAAAAAGGTGCACTTGTCATTTACTACATGTGCAGACTACGTTTCTGATCATTGCCACTGTTGGTGGGTACAATGACAAAGGCACGTTACTGTGGGCAGGCGATTGGTACAACTCTGATGGAAAGCAACTCACCAAAGTGAACTAAAATGGGCACCAGCCCTTAGCCCAATTCTGGACCATCATCCTGAATCAAGATTAATAAATCTAGATAAAGCAAAGGCCATAAGCATACAAATGTTCTTGCCAGCATTCCTGGAGAGAGAAAAATGGGAAACAGCCAGAAATTATATTAATAAGGTATTAGGTTAAGTATACCATGCGTCGTCATCCACTTAATGAAACATTATGTGGCCAAAATGATGGGTTCTGAAATTATGTTACTATGAAAAAAAAAACTGCTTATATAAAATTAACCGAAAAAAGCAGGATGCAAGCCTGTATGTACTGCAAGTTTAAAACTATGGGAGCAATCACACAAACATGAAAAAAATGACTAAAAACAAAACACATCAAAATGCTAACATGGCTCGTGCTCCAGTAAGGATTTTTTGTTGTTTTACAGCTGTTTCTAAATGCAGTTGGTTTTTTATTATGATCTGCTCCTTCTCCCTTCTCCTGTCAGAGAGCTCTCTTTTGTTTTTTGTTTTTTGAGATGGAGTCTCCTTCTGTCGCCCAGGCTGGAGTACAGTGGTGCAATCTCGGCTCACTGCAACCTCCACCTCTTGGGTTCCAGCAATTCTCCTGCCTTAGCCTCCCAAGTAACTGAGACTACAGGTACGTGCCACCACACCCAGTTAATTTTTGTATTTCTAGTAGAGACTGGGTTTCACCATGTTGGTCAGGCTGGTCTCAAACTCCTGATCTCAAGTAATCTGCCCGCCTCAGCCTCCCAAAGTGCGGAGATTACAGGTGTGAGCCACTGCGTCTGGCCAGAGCCCTCTGTTCTGATGTTTCAGCCTCAATACACACCCAGGCCATCCACTCTGGCTGACCTCTCCAGAGAAGCCTCCACTGGCAAAGGTGCTTTTTCCATTTGTTGCACAGTGCAATAAACAAGATAACGTACCTGCAGCCAAACAGGACCGGCTGGGCAGTGGGGGGACAGCGCAGGCTGCAGCCTCATGTGCTGGCCACACCTCTTCCAAGCACATCCTTCCACTCTCCCAGAATCGAAAATACCAGCCACCATTCAGGCCAGGGAAGTTCAGCGTTTAGAGGATGGGGTCAGGAAGCCTGGGTCCTGCCCTGGCTCAGCCAGGCGTGTGACCTCAAAGTCACTTCAGTCCCTTCCAGCTCTGTAACCCCAAACAAGTCCCTCCTACCTTGCAGGCTACAGCCCAGCAACTTTTCCCATCATAACATGCCCAATGAAAAGACATAACCCAAAAGCACCCAGCAACAATCTTTCATTCCTGTGTAGGGTTTATTCCGATTAGTGGGCTCTCCCCCTTTCCAAAGAAAGCCAAAACATTCCCCAGGGACAATTTCATCTCAATGAACCCAAAGCATGTTCAGCATTTCCATCTCAGGACAGCCAGCTCCTAACCCTCCTCACCAAGCAGAGCCCTGATATTAGTTTCCTGGACAGCATCTAAAAGCTTCATGCTAGAATGTCACTAGCAAGACACAGAGGGCCGGGATCATCACTGCCTCCAGGGAGGGAAATGGGAAGGCAGGGGGTGGGGGACATTTGCTTTTCACAGAATATGCTTTTGTTCCTTTTGAGTTTTCTACCAAAACCATTTGTACCAAAATGTGTTGTCATTTCCTATCTTTAAAAAAAAAAAAAACTATGCAAATATAAGAAAAGTCTGTCTGGGGGGTGGCGGAGGAAACTGTTATGGGAACTTAAGCCTGATCAAGATGTCAACCTCCCAAAAGCACCAAGGCTCCATGGCAGAACCCATGGTGGAAAAGCCAGTGGGGAGGCTGGCCAGGACTGGTGAAGTCCTGGGCAAGAAGCTGGAGGAAAGGGGCTTTGACAAGGTCTATGTTGCCCTTGGCCAGTTTCCGGTGCTAAAGAAAGATGAAGATGGCCATGCACGGTGGCTCATGCCTGTAATGCCGGCACTTTGGGAGGCCAAGGCAGGAGGATCAAGATAGAGACCATCCTGGTCAACATGGTGAAACCCCGTCTCTACTAAAAATACAAAAATTAGCTGGGCGTGGTGGTGTGTGCCTGTAATCCCAGCTACTTAGGAGGCTGAAGCAGGAGAATTGCTAGAACCAGGGAGTCGGAGGTTACAGTGAGCCGAGATTATGCCGCTGCACTCCAGCCTGGCAACAAAGCAAGACTCCGTCTCACAAAAAGAAAAAAAAAAAAAAAAAAGATGAAGACCTCTTCCAGGAATGGCTGAAGGACACTTATGTCGCCAACGTCAAGCAATCCCAGGTCTGCGAGAGTGGTATGATGCCTTCCCGTGATGCTCTCTGGAAGTCCTCAATCCTAGCCCTCATTCAGAGTTTGCAGCCAAGTAGGGAGTCCTCCCCTGTCCTCTACAAAAGAAAAGACTGCCATTGTGGTACTCACCTCGGATGTACGCCAGGGTCTTTTGGGAGTTTTCTACCCTGACCATTGCAACTTTTTTGGCTTCTGTGCTCTTGCATGCCTCGCTCTTCCTTTTTCCCTTGCCAATTCCCTGGGGACAGTTACCAGCTTTCCTGAATGGATTCCTGGCCCCGTCCCTCACCTCCGCTCTCACTTTCAGTCCGTTTGACACCATTTGGCTTTTTGGCAGAACAGTCACTGTCTTTGTAAAGTTTTTTAGATCAATAGTCAGTGGCTTTCCAAAAAAAAAAAAAAGTCTATCTGGGAACATATACATTTAATTGTGATGTCAGACCTCTAGGATAGGGTAGAGGGGACTTCCCATTTCTCTGGGATTATTTGGCAAGGGTGAGACAAGGCTCAGATATTATCGAGGAGGAAAAAGGATGTTTCCAAAATAAAGATAACAAATGAAAACATTATCCCATCTGTTTAAAAGAATGAGTTTGAGAATTAAATAAGATACAATATAGGGAAAGGGCTCTGAAGAACTTTAAAGTGTCCTATCAGTGGAAAATCTTAAAGAAAGTTGTAATTCGGGAGCAAGACATGAGGATAAGCCAGCCATCACACACACATCTCCCCAAGAGTGAAGAAGGCAAACTGTTAACTGTGGGTAAGATGAGGGGCTGTGCTCTGGCCAAGTGACCCCAGGAAATCACCCAAATGAGCTTCTGCACCTCCTGAAAATGGTGCACAGCTTCCTATACCAGCCGGCTTCTCCTCCGATGGTCCTTCTTCTCCCTGACTAGAGCAGCCAGGACCCTCTAGGACTGCTCTAGGCTCATCAAGTCAAAAACCAACTCCCCAGCCTCCCACAGCCCCTAGGCCTCCAGAGGCAAGCACCCTGCCAGCCTAAGCCAGCCCCCTGCTGTGTGGGGTGGGGTGTGGGGTGGTGTATGAACTGCCCAGGGTCCTTTGAGAGGGCCAGGCCAGCACCTGTGCTCAGGTTGAGTCCCCTGTAGCATCCACTGATGCTGAAGAGGTCACTGAGGTGCAGCCAGGGGGCGTGCTGGAATCCCTCTGACGCCCATACACGCATAGCCAGTCTGGCCAGGGCGTAGGCCCTGGGTGTTTTGTCTAAGCAAAGAGCTGCCCAGAACTGATCTCAGATGCCCAGTGTTCTCGCAAAGTAAATAAGAGTATCTGGCTAACTTATCAGGGGCTGATTGCCAGCCCTTCAAAGCCAGCCATCAGCTGGTTCACGCACTGAGGAAAGCAGTCTTCGGGAACATCTCCACCCAGATCTGTCTACTTTCCACCCACCTGGGAGTGGCTGCTGAAAAAGCTGACAACCTCCAGGCCTCTGCTGGGACCTGGCACTGCTCTAACAGCCTCTCCCCAAGACATGTGAGCGCTGGGGTCCTAGAGACTCAGAGTACAGGGGAATGGGGGTGCACTACGACCTGGACTCTGGAAAGAGACAGACCTAGGCTCCAGTCCCAGCCCACACCTCTCACTAGATCTGCCTGCTTGGACAGGACTCTTCATCTCAGCCTCAAGATCCCCACCTGTAAAATGGGGATAGCAAGGCCTACAATGGCACAGAATGAAAGAGGACTAAACTACGCCCTATGTCCTGGAAGACTTAGCCTGGTGCTGTGTCCACAACACACTTAAACAACGTTAACCCAGCAGGTCATTGTCACTCACTGGCTGTGTGGCTTTAGTTCAACTGTATAGGCCTCAATTGCCTCACCTTATGAATGGGGACAAAGAACATCACCACTCTGTGAAGATTATGACAATGGAAGCAAAACAGCCAGCAAGATACCCCAGACACAGTCAAAGTCTGCGGCCAGCATGCTCTCTTCCCTCTTCCCATCTGCTATTTAATCAAAGTTAATCATCCACAGAGCAAGAAAGAAGTCCTGTTGTTTTTTCCCCATTGATGAGAGAATTCTGAAACTGGCCTCTAGCCAGACCGGGATGGGGAGTGGAGGCTGCATTTCCTGGTTTACACCCATCTACAGCCCGTTTCAAAAGACATAGCACCAGACACCCAGAGGGTCACCAGGGTCAAGAAGCAGGGGGCTCGCAGCTTTTTCTGAGAGGTTGTTTGACCCAACAAAGGCACCCTGCTAGATAGGGCTCCCAGGCCACCATGAGACACCACTGTGGCCTTCCTGCCATCCAAGGCCCCCCGGAGGGCAGACTGCCCAGCTCCTTTTTGCCTGGTACAGGTGGAACCTATGGGCCCCCATGAGAAATCAGAGCCACTTTAAAACAGGTGGGCGCATGATCCCAGCAAAGAAACAGGTCTGTCCGCTTAGCTCCTGGTCAATGAGAGTCAACTGCCTCTGCCAGTCTGTCACCAACCACATCCTCATCTCTCCCAGGGACCCAAGAGCCTACCATAACTGCCAGCCATCAGCAAGCTCTGTCCAGTACGGGCTTTATCATCCTGAACTCCAGACTGGGCCTCCCAGAGCCTTGGTTCTCACATCAATAAAGACTTCTGTAGACCAGAATGATGATGGTAAGGTAGTAATAATAAATTAAGGACAAAAATGAGCCTGTAGTCCATAAGGTAGTCATGAGGGAGGGTTATGTGAGCTAGTGCAAAGGGCTTAGTCCGCTGCCAGATGCAGACCAAGCGCCCACTGATGCTAAGACACAAAAGCATCCATGAAGGCAGAAAGCAGCTTGATTAGTAGTTTCTTAGGGCTGGGAACGGAGGAGTTGCAGGGAGATGATAGCTAAGGGGTACAGAATACCTTTCTAAGGTGATAAAAACATTCAAAACTGATGGCAAAAATAGCTGCCCATTTATGTGACTATCCTAAAAAACATGAAGTATAAATGGGTGAATTGTATGGGTATGTGGCCAACATCTCAATAAAGCTGTTATTTCTCTTTTAAACTAAAACGTTCCAGGACTCCACTAAGTCTTTTACATCAAGATGTGGTTTTGTTTTTAACCCATTTAGCCCATTGGCAACAAACCAGGCTCAAAGGCAGGCCCTGGACCAGAGCCCTCCCCGGGGACTGATGTAATTGAGCTAGTCCAGCTACTGAACAGTGGCTGGTAAGCCTGCTGGGATGAGGAGTGCTAAGTGGGAGGAGCTGGTCTTCTTGAAGCGGAGTGGGCCGGTGTGAGAACAGCCTCCTCCCCACTGCTCGCTCCGAGGTTACAGTGTGGTCCTGCCTGTAACCCCTCCCCCACGTCTGGAGTCTGATTCTGGCCCTTGCAGGTCTGACAGCACACAGGCCTCAGCAGGCCAGCACATTCCTTCCCCAAAGAAGGAAAAGCCACCAAAAGTGAGGTCATTTGGTTTTTCTGGCACAAATGCCGAGAGCTATGGGTCACTCAGTTCCATAGAGAATTCCCCCAGCTGACAAAGACTCGGCCCAGCCTGCTATTCATACAATATGGGAACCTGGGGTCTGGCAGACTCTGGCCCCGAATTTGTAGTTGAGGTATGACTCTCAACTTTACAGCTTGAAACCTCCATGGTCTTATGTGTGAAATGGGATAATTAAATCCATCCCTCCTGGGGTTGGGCTAAGAATTAAAACACAAAACTAGACTTACATGGGAGCTCAAAAATAAAATAAGGCTGGTTCTGGTATCTCAGGCCTGCAATCCCAGCACTTTGGGAGGCTGAGGCAGGAGGATTGCCTGAGGCCAGAAGATCAAGACCAGTCTGGGCAATATAGCAAGACCCTGTCTCCACTAAAAATAAAATAAATAAATAAATAAATTAGCTTCTGTCCTCTCTCCAGGGTCATTTCTCCTGAATGTGCCTTGCTGTCCAGAAACAAGGAGCCTGCTGAGCACCTGTGTGGGAAGCTCCTCTCCAAAGATCAAACCACTTATTACAAATTTGCAAGAAAGAAAGAGACCCTACTTGGACAAGGAAGTTTTCCAAGTCTCCTTTCTGTGCCCCTAAAATAACTTCCAAGCTAGAGCCTCTGTCCTGGTCTGTCCCACAGTCCACCCCTGGTCACCTGGACCCCTCAAGGTGCCACCTTTGGCACAGTGCCTGGGAACTCTGACCCCCATGGTGGTCCCTGTCACCAGGCTGTCAGCTGGAGGCAGCTGGGGCATCAGCTCTGTCAACTGCTTTTGGGGACTTGGGAGGGGTCCCTGGAGGAAAGATTACTGTACCTCTTTAAATGGGGCATGAAGCCCCTGAAGAGCAGCCAGGGCCCAAAGTCTGGGCTCACAGTGACGGGCCCAATGGCAAGGAGAGAAGCCAGGCAGAAAAAAATATAAAAAAAGAACAGCAGAATAATTCAATGCAATGCTTCTGCAACTTGAACATGTAAACTTGAACATGGACCAGCATCACCTGGAGGGCTTGTTAAAAGGCAGATTGCTGGGCCCCACCACCAGAGTTTGATTCCAAAGTTCTGGGCAGGCAGAGAAACTGCATTTCTAACAAGTATCCAGGTGATGCTGATGCTACCGGTCCAGAGACCACACTCTGGGGAACAAGGCTGAGTGGCTAAGAATGGGTTTGGGCATGGAACTGCTGGGTTCAATATGGGTCTGCCACTTACTAACCTTGGAACCTGAGCAAGTTCTTGATTTTTCTGAGCCTCAGCTTCCTCATCTGTAAAACAGGGATAATACCTTTCTCAAGTGGGTTGGTAAGGAGTTTCAATGAGATGATCTATGCAAAAAGCCCAGTATACAATAAGTAGTTAACAGTGTCTAGAGTTCATTACCAAAGTACAAGACAGATAAGAGAAAGGGTGCTCACGGAAAGGTGTAAGACAAAAAGAACAACTCCAGGACACATAGAATTGCCCTTGTCTACTAAATGGTCCCAGGTAGCATCAAGGGACCATGGGGGATGCCTTGATGCCCGTGAGCTCCTGCATCTGGACCAGCAGGATCCAGCAGGCACTGTGCCCCAACCTCCCTGACTCAGTCAAGACATGATCAGCAGGACTTCAGCTGAGAGACTGAGGTCTCCAAGCCAATGCCACAGTGCCATCCACCTCCTCCCTGAGGGACAACCGTGCAGCAGCAGCAGCCACATGACTTCACAAAGGAATTCTCAAAGCTCCAGGGCACCTGAGCCCTCAGGATGCCAGAGATACCAGGGGATGAGGGAACAAGTTCAGCAACTGTGGAAGCGTCACAACCCACCACAAGTCACACCAGTGATTTGCACCCTGGGGGTGGGACTGGAGCAGGTAGCCCCAGGGAGCAGAACTTCCTGCAGGAACCAACACAACAGGCAAAACTCTGTCTCTACAAAAAATTAAGAAACGTTAGCCGGGCGTAATGGTGCACCCTATAGTCCCAGCTCCCCAGGAGGCTGAGGTGGGAGGATCACGCAAGCCCAGGGAGGTCGAAGCTGCAGTGAGCCGTCATCATGCCACTGGGATGACCTCACACCTGGGAGACAAAAAAAAAGAACTTTCCATTTTTTTAAAAAAAGAACGTTTTCAAAAAAAAAAAAAAAAAAAAAAAAAAGGTCAGGCTTCCTGACCCCATCCTCTGAACGCTGAACTTCCCTGGCCCGAATGGTGGCTGGTATTTTCGATTCTGGGAGAGTGGGAGGATGTGCTTGGAAGAGGTGTGGCCAGCACATGAGGCTGCAGCCTGTGCTGTCCCCCCACTGCCCAGCCGGTCTTGTTTGGCTGCAGGTACGTTATCTTGTTTATTGCACTGTGCAACAAATGGAAAAAGCACCTTTGTCAGTGGAGGCTTCTCTGGAGAGGTCAGCCAGAGTGGATGGCCTGGGTGTGTGTTGAGGCTGAAACATCAGAACAGAGGGCTCTGGCCAGACGCAGTGGCTCACGCCTGTAATCCCAGCACTTTGGGAGGCCGAGGCAGGCGGATCACTTGAAGTCAGGAGTTTGAGACCAGCCTGACCAACATGGTGAACCCCAGTCTCTACCAGAAATACAAAAATTAGCTGGGTGTGGTGGTGGATGCCTATAGTCCCAGCTACTCAGGAGGCTGAGGCAGAAGAATCACTTGAACCCATTTTTTTTTTTTAAATAACTTTCTGCAGGGACTGAGGCATTAATGGGTTGTATCTATAAACTGCCACTCCCTGCAGAGGAGAGGCTTTCTGCATCACCATGCTTCTCAACACCCCCCAGGAAGAAGTTTCTGGTTCTAAGAAAGCTGACTGGAGGAGGGGAACAGTCTTGGCACTTGACGAGTTCCTCTTCAGCTGCAGCTCAAAACCAAAATGCATCTCTTTAGAACACTAATAGACTGGCAATCAATTAGAAAGGTGATTATGCCAAATGTTGGTGGGGTTGAGGGATCCAAAGATCCTCCTGCCTGGCTGGTGGAGAGTAGACTGCACAGCCATTCTAGAGAGCAATCCAGCCCCGTACCAGGGCATTCCCTACAACCCAGCAATTCTCTGCTCAATGCAATCCTCATGCAGCTTCACTGGGAAGTATGGGGGAATGTTCACTGTGGCCTCATTTGTGTCAGCAGGAGAGCAGCTGGGGACAATCTGCACGTCCATCATGGGAGATTGTAGGATAAGATGTGATGGGTGCACAGTGGCCTTGTATAGACCGAGATGACACTGGGTCGTGACTGAGGAGCCTAACTACCTAATTCTCTTCACCTGAGGGTCAGCAACATAAAGTTTCTTCTCCCAAAACACAAATGCACAGATCGGCACATTAAAAAGCAGCACAGAGGCTGGCCGAGGTGGCTCACACCTGTAATCCCAACACTTTGGGAGGCTGAGACGGGCAGATCGCAAGGTCAAGAGCTCGAGACCAGCCTGGCCAACAAGTAAAATCTCATCTCTACTAAAAATGCAAAAATTAGCTGGGCATGGTGGTGTGTGCCTGTAGTCCCAGCTACTTGGGAGGCTGAGGCAGGAGAATCACTTGAACCTGGAAGGTGGAGGTTTCAGTGAGCCAGGATCCCACAACTGCACTCCAGCCCAGAGACAGATTGAGAATCCGTCTCAAAAAAATAAAAAATTTAAAAAAAATTTAAAAAGCAGCCCAGAAACGCTCTCCCAGGCCCACGACAATATGGTCCAATGCCATCCCTGCCCTCCTGGCCTGTTCACTAGGCTGGTGGTGGTCTGGGGCGTCAGCAGCTCAGCAGGCCGAGCAGCTCACCAACACCTTAGCATGGCCAGCCCAGCCCGAGGGACAGAGTGGCAAGGTATCAGCAGCAGGGAGTAGCAGGCTGAGGTACAGGAATGTGTCTATGGAAACTTCCCCATTTCCAGAAGGGTGGGACAAAGCACAGCTGCAGGCAGCTGTCCACCTCTGCTGAGAAGCCCAGGGAACTGTGGATGGGGCAGGATGGGACGAGGGGCTTCTGCCTGTGTTCAGTGTATTCACAGTCCTCTTCAAAGATCAAAGAGAGCCACCTCTGCTGTTCCCCACCAGCACCAGGGCTCCTGGTCCTCACCTCGGACACTGCAGCAAGGGCAGCCCCAGGCGTGCTTTCCGCTCCCCAGCCTCCCCCAGACATTGAGAGGAAAGTTCAGTGTTACACCCTCAATTTCAACATAGGGATGCTGATGGCAATGTGGACTTCTGGGAGTCCCAAGGGGAGGTGAGGGAAGGAGATGAAATCCTATCTTTGGGTTGCTCCAAGATGTTAGCTGTCATTATATTATAACCACTCCATGAGTGCCCGCTCACGGTTGTCATTACCCACCAGGCGTGTGCCATCTCAGCAAATCCACTCAACAATCTGAGGTTAAAGGAACAAACGAACAGGACACCAAGGACCAGTTCCCCACAGCCACACAGCTAGTAAGAGGCAGAACTGAGGTGTGAACTGGGTCTCTAGGACGTCAAAGCCTGCACCTGCTCCACTCTGCTGGGAGACTAAGCTCTTCCAGGTCAGCCTTCGGCCTCTGCTCAGGCTGGGGAATGATGGGGATGCATCCAGCTCTGCCCACCAGCCTGCACCAGTCTCGAGCCACACGGGCACCTGCTCAGCTGTGCCCAGGCAGTCCCTGGGCCTGGACTGGGGAGGGGAGCCACAGGACAGCCCAGGACACTTCAATGCTCAAACCCAGCCATGAGAGGAGGCCGTGGACCTGCTGGCCCCCTGGGGATGCAGAATGGGCCAGGCAGGTTTTTCTTCTAGGTCTGTTTTAGGGAGATGGAAAGGGGGTTTGAATTCTTCTCTCTGAACACAAAGGCCATTGAGAGAGACCAGGAATAATTAAAGGGGCAGCCAAGCCAGTGGTGTGCACCAGAGTGTGGGCAACCGGCTTGCTCGGGCTTGAACTGGCCTGATGTTGGCAGCCTCTCTCCACAGGCCACTGCAGATTCTACAGACTCGCCCAGGCTCCAGGATTCCCCTGCCAGACAGCTGCAGCCAGATTCATTCCTTCCTTCCTTCCATAAATTCTTACTGAGCACTGATTCTGCATCAGGCACTGGGGTTACATCATGGGCAAATACAGGCACTGTCCTAAGTCACGGAGCCTGCAGTCTAATGGAGGAGGCAAACAGTAAGCAAAGATTATATCAATGAGTGTATTTTTGTACACTAAGTTCCAGTGCCTGTAGGAAAAGGCCTGGAAGGCATGAGGCTAAACCAGGATCCTGAACTGGTTACTGAGGGGCTGTAGTGGGGGGCAGTGTGTCTGATCACTGCCCCAAGGAAGTCAGTGAATTTATAAGGCTAGGAAGTCTTAGATGAAAAGTTTGTAAATGTGAAGTGGGCCCACATAACCTGTCATCCAAACCAGGGCACCAGGGGATCTACTAATAATTACACCAGCACAACAGGTACAGGCAAAGCTGTAGGTCACCCTATGCATATGTGGGGCAGGTAGCAGCGTGGTCAGGAGGGTGATGCCGCCCAAGCCAAGGAAACAAAATAGCAAAGGCCCAGCCCAGGCACAGTGGCTTACGCCAGTAATGCCAGCACTTAGGGAGGCCGAGGCGGGTAGATCACCTGAGGTCGGGGGTTCAAGGCCAGCCTGGGCAACATGGTGAAACCCCATCTCTACTAAAAATACAAAATTAGTTGGGCATGGTGGCGCATGCCTGTAGTCCCAGCTACTCAGAAGGCTAAGGCAGGAGAATCGCTTGAATCCAGGAGGCAGAGGTTGCAGTGAGCTGATTGCACCATTGCTGTCCTGCCTGGGCAACGCAGCAAGACTACCCCTCAAAATAATACAATACAATACGATACAATACAATACAATACAATACAATACAATACAATACAATACAATATAAACAGCAAAGGCCCCAGAGAAAAGAAGAGTAAGGTCTGTTCGAAAAAACTGAGAAAAAAAAAAGTCATAGGAGCTACTGCAGGAGGGAAGGAGCGGGTGCCAGAGACTGGAGATCAGCCAGTCACAGGGGTATTCAGGTGCCTGCAGCTGTTATTTCTCCTGAGAGCAGTGGAAGTGACCGAAGATGTGTTATTTTAGCTGAAATGAACGAGGCTGGGGCAGACCGAGCTGCGGGTGCAAATCAGACGGTGGTTACGTAATTCCACCTGCATCTTGGATGAACTCTAAATGCCATGGGAAGAGGAGATCAGAGACAGACAAGAGTGGCTGAAAAAGAGACCAACTATGGGATCACGGAAAGGTCCCAGCCAGAGACAAAGGTAGCCAGACCAGGGTGGCAGTGGAGGGGACAGAGAAGCAGGCGGATGCAAGATAACCAGGAGAGACGGGGCAAAGGGGCAGAGGGGCAGAGGCCACACCCAGATTTTCAGACCTGAGTCAACAGAAGGAGGAACAGGCAGAGGCCACAGCTTTCCACCCATAGCCCCCCTGCCTGCCCAGATACCTAGAGCAGCTCGCTCAGGGCAGTCCCCAAAGGTCCAAAGTCCTCAGGCTGCAGATCTGATTGAAAGGTCAGAGGGGAAGAGCTTCGGAGATGAAATCCTTCCCAACTCACTGCCCTGCGAACTCTACCAGCGTCAACTCAGTGAATCCTCCTAAGCACCCCAGAAGCCATCTCATTTGACAGATGAGAAAACCAAGGCAGCACACAGTAGATGGAGGAGCCACAGTGCCACCCGCGGTGGCAGTTGCACACTTTCAGCCACAGGCTCAGTCAGCCTGACTCTCCCCAGGGCCTGGCAGGTCACCAAGCTCTGGCCACACTCCCACAACCCGTATGTAGCAGGGCCCCTCCCCCTCACAACCCACCAGCCCACCTCACCCCCAACAGTCATCCTCTGGGGGTGGGGCTCAGCAGAGGCTGAAATCCTCCTTAAGGGCCTTTTAAGGATAAAATGGAAAGGAGAATGGCACAGCGAGGACCCAATTGGGGTTTTTCTTGAATGGACCAGGCCAACCTCAAGGAGGAAGCAGACAAGGCTGGCGTCAGCCTAGTGCTGGCATCATCAACTGACCCTGGAAATACCTATTCCTTAATTCCCCTTTCTCAACAAGGGAGCCAGCCCTGCCTGTGCTTCTAGAAAACTTCCCAGCCCAACAAAAAAGGCAGAGGGAGAGGGGAAAAGTGGGAGAAATCCTACCCACCAGATCTGAGGGCTGCACCAGCAGCCCTGCCCACCAGGTCCGCGCTGCCTGAGACCGCGCCTTCCTAACTTCCTTATACTCT
Source organism: Sapajus apella (assembly GCF_009761245.1). Lineage (NCBI taxonomy): Eukaryota > Metazoa > Chordata > Mammalia > Primates > Cebidae > Sapajus > Sapajus apella. The sequence continues at coordinate 4,145,964 of NW_022436999.1, read as the reverse complement.
GACACCTGTGGATTCCCAGCAGCTCTGAGAAGCCCAAGGCCCCGCATGCTCACTGGGGCCCTGGTTTTCAGAAGGCACACCTGGGGAAGAGTCCAGCGGGGTTCAGGGCTCTGTCTCACCATCCAACCCCCACTTAGTTTCTGCAGGTCCCCAAGGCCGTCACGGAGGCCCTCAGCCCTTGCCTCCTTCCTGTCGCTCCCTCTCTGTCCATCCCCGTCTTCACCGTTTCCATGCTTTAGTGGAATGTTTGCAGGTACGAGGGACACACAGCTCTGGGAGATCTCAATTCTAAATCTGCTTCCACCACAATGAGCTCATGGCCTCGAGCCAGCCTTCAAGCTTCAGTCTCACCTGCAAAGTCTCTCACTTTCCAAGGGGCCATACCTGCCTCATTCCAATGGGACCCCGTGAAGATGGAAGGACACAGCCGCTGGCAGAACAATCTGAAGGAAGCGGCATTTCCCAAACAGGCCTGATTATAAAAAAGGTTAAAAGTTGAGACCCCACCCCCGCCCCCACAACCAGCATTCTTGTTCAGGAGTTCTGGGATGGTACTCACAAATTGGTATTTTAACAAGTAACAAGTACTCCAGGTAAATCCTATAATCAGGCAAGTTTGGGCAACAGTGGGCTAGAGAAAGGTACAGGAAGTCTGTATCTCCTGACGTCTGTGTGGAAGAGAATCGTTCGCTCAAAGCGCCCCTTGGTCCATCCACACACAAAACCACAACACCTGCCCACACTTAGGTACCAGGCACCAGACGCCAACCTGGATGCTTTACATCCACTGTCTCGTTTAGTCTCAGCCACAACTGTGCAAGACAGATTGTCTTTTTACAGAGGAAGAAACTGAGGCTCAGAATAAGGAGCAGCTCAAGGATACAGCAAGCGAGATGGCAGGACTCACCTCCACGCCAGTGCTGCTGGGTTCTCCCCAACACCCTGCAGCCTCTGCAAGGTGAACTCTTCTGCAGGGAGAGGCTAAACACACAATGCAGCTCCAAGCAGGGGTCCCGTTCCGATTCCCTCCCCCAAGCCTGGACAAGGTGGTCCCAATCACCCCACAGGAGAGAGGGGCACCCTACTGTATGGAAAAAGAAGTCCCTATTTTCTGTCCCCAAGTATGAGGAATACAGGGGTCCTGGTGCCTATAATCTAGAAAGGGAAGTAGGACCCACCTATTAAACAGTCAAATAGCAATCCAGAGCAGTGGCAGTTCTGAGCCAAAATGCCTGGTGCTGGAGTAAGGGGCTCCGAGAGGGTCTGGCAAGGAAGGGAGGCCGAGGTCGGAGAACGCAGTGCATCTGGAATGAAACCCAAGGCACTGCCCTCCCCACACATATACATAATCCCTGCTTAGAGCACACGGCCAGCCCAAGCCAGAGTTTAGCAACTTCCATCTCCCTGGGGAGGAAGCAGTTTCCTTCTGCAGGGGAAGCTGCTGCCACCCAACCAGACAACCCCACATGCAGCCTCTCCTGGGGGAAAAGGGCGTGGACGGAGAGAAAGCACACGGAGGTCCTAGGAAGCTGGCCTTGTGCAGAGAGTCCTCCCAGGCCCTTCCACTCAGGAGAGGCACAACAGTGACAAAAGCTGACATTCACTGACACTTATTTACCACGCACTTCAACAACCCCATTTACTCTTCACAACAAGCTTATTAAGAGGTAGGGTTAGCCGGTCGCGGTGGCTCACGCCTGTAATCCTAGCACTTTGGGAGGCTGAGGTGGGTGGATCACCTGAGGTGAGGAGTTCAAAACCAGCCTGGCCATCATGGTGAAACCCCATCTTAAAAAAAAAAAAAAAAAAAGAAGTAGGGTTTTTTGGCTGGGTGCAGTGGCTCATGCCTATAATCCCAGCACTTTGGGAGACCAAGGTGGGTGGATCACCTGAGGTCAGGAGTTCAAGACCAGCCTGGCTAACATGGTAGAACCCCTGTCTCTACTAAAAATACAAAAACTAGCCGGACATGGTGGCATGCACCTGTAATCCCAGCTACTTGGGAGGCTGAGGCACAAGAATGGCTTGAACCCAGGAGGCAGAGGTTGCAGTGAGCCAAGATTGTACCACTGCATTCCAGCCACTTGCAGAGTAAGACTCTTACCACTTACAAAGTAAGACTCCGTCTAAAAAAAAAAAAAAAAAAAGTAGGGTTTTCTGGTCACCATTTTAGAGACGGAAAAACAGGCTCGAGAGGGTTAAATAAGCTGGCTAGCAAAGAGCAGGCCCCAAACCAAAAGCCAGGAGTTCTCCAACACCGAATCCCAATTTTTTTTCATGGCCTCTCTTTCTAATAGAGCATCCAGGAAGTACAGGCTACCAGATCAGCCAATATCAGGCCACAGAGAAAAACAACCAGCACACACCGCCTCCTGAGGAGCATGGCACCAAGAGACAGCCGTGTGCAGATCTCGGCTGGGGGTCGGGCAGCTCATAAAGAAGCTCACACCAGTGAGCACACAGAGACCAGTCAGCTGTGCACAGGGCTCTGGAGAGGGCCGTTCTGGGGGCCCAACTCGGTGAAAGCAGCAATCACAGCAGCAGATCCTGCTCTGTTAACAAGAAATAGAATTTTCCTCCAAAGGAAGCTAGGAAGTTTTGCATTAGTCTCTGTAAGTCACTGGCCAAAAATCTTTTACACACTAACCCTCTGGGAGAGCCTCAGAGAGGAAAAACAGCCTAGGACAGGAAGAACTGGGGGCAGGGGGAGGGGAAGTTCATAGGGAGAATGGGGCTTGGGTCCCACAGTAAGCTCGGGGTCCCCGTGCCTCCCCAGGGCTCCCAGAAGGCTGCATCCTCCTTCCCTGAGTCCAAAGCAGGAGAAGGTCAAGAGGAAGGAAGGGTGGGGACCTGGCCCAAAAAGGCCCTTCTGCACCACAAGATTCCAGAGCTTTTCATTAGCTCTGCAGCTCCACAGCGTGCCCTAGGGAACCCAAATGGCCAGGCCAGCCCCGCCTCTGCAGACAGCTAGTGTGGCAGGCCTGGCACTGGCAGGGAGGAGAGGTGGTGGCCAAAGCCTTCTGCTGACCTGCCGACACTGCCCCAGGGGCCCAAGGTGCCTGAGAGGCACAACCAGTCAGTACATAAAATATAGCGATACTACTTCTAAGCCTATACACAAAAAGTCAAACGCAGGGACTAGAACCGGTATTTGTGTACCCACATTCACACAGCACTGTTCGCAATGGCCAAAGGGGGAAACAACCCAAATGTCCATCAACAGATGAACAGATCAACAAAATGTGGTCATACATACAATGGAATACGATTCAGCCTTAAAAAGGGAGGGAATTCTGCCACATGCTACAACATGGACCAACCTTCAAAACATTCTGCTAAGCAAAATAAGCCAGACACAGAAGAGCAAATACTGTATGATTCTGCTTCCAAGGGGCCTCGACAGTAGTCACGTTCAGAGAGACAGAAAGAAGAATGTGGTTGTCAGGGCTGGGGGTCGCGGGAATTGTTGATGGGCACAGAGTTTCAGTTTTACAAGATGAAAAGTGTTCAGGAGATGGACGATGGTGATGGCTGCACAACAGTGCACACGTACTCAATGTGCTGAACTGGATGTACGCTTACAAGTGGTAAAAATGGTCAATTTCATATTATGTATCTTTCACCATTATATGTATGGAATGTATATGTATGTTATATGCAATATATAATATAGAAATTTCATATTATGTATCTTTTACCATAATATATATGTATGTAATATTTATGTTTGATTATATATACATATAAAATCAAACATATAATCTTATCTGTGGCATAGAAAAATAACAGTGTCACCTGTGGGGAGTTGTTTTTTATTTTACCATAAGCATGTCAAATTTTATCATCAAACAAAACAGATACTGAAGACTTGTAAATCAAAAATATTTCAAATCGTGATTCAGGAGACTGTTTAAGACCTCCAGGTAGAGTGGGGCAATGTTATCACCTGCCTGCTCTCCTTGCCACCAGCACCAGCCTGCCTGCAGAAGGCCAAGAATCCCTCCCAGCAGGGCAGCTGTATGGTACAGGCCTTCCCTGCCCACCCCATGGCCACAGACGACAGAGTGATGTGCAGGCTCCTCCTCCCTGTGCCCTGACTTCAGGGTGACTCAGGCACTGGTTTCCCCGGAAGGAGTGAGCCAGCCGACTCTCTTTTTCCCTTTCTAGGAAGACACAAGGGAATGACTTGGCCCAATCCCAGGGGCCCAGACTTTTTACTCAGACTCTTATGGAGAAACCACCCCACCATTCTCCACTGCAGGAGAGGAAGCCAGAGTGAAGAGGGAGAAAAAGAGGAAAGCCAACGGAGGAAGATACAGAAAGGGGGAGACACAGCGGACAAGGCGGGGCCTCCCTCTTTCTAAACTCACCTCCCAACATGAACGCCCAGAGGCCTGAAGAAGACTGGGCACAGTCTTAGAACAGGGAGAGCTTTGGGTATGGAGACTCATGCCCGGTAGCCCTCCCAGAAGTAATGGCTCTAAGTGGAGCACCAGCATCCCCACCCTCAGGCCAAGCAACCCCATCATTCATTCATTCATTCAAGATTTTCTAAATGCCTACCCTGGCCAGGTACTATACTAATGCTGGCAAACAGCAGTGAACAAGCGCAGCCTTGTGAACTTCCCATTGGGTTTGAAGATCTTTCACCCTACTCCCTGTCCCCAGGGCAGGCCCTTTGAGGGAGCAGAGCATAGAAGAGCAACACAAACAGCGGCGAAAAGTGAGTCATGTGGAGTCGGGAAAAGAGCAGTGAACTAGGCTGAGAGCTGGGGAGGTCTGGTTCAGTCTCCAGCTCTGTGGGCCTCAGTTTATCTGACAGGGGTTGGGGGGCTGCATCTGGTTTCTGAGGGAGCTTCCAGCGCTGGCAGTCTAGACATCCTAGGGACTGACTCAACTTCTCAATCCTGGGATCACCAGAGGGAGGCCTGCTGGAGCCCAGGCCCGGGCTGCTTCTGACAGGCCCCAGCTTAGACTCAGCAGCAGCACTGACCCACCCAGGATCCTGCGAGCTGCAGACAGACCGAGGTGACAGGCGGCCAACAGCGGACAGTGCTGGGGCAGAAAGGATACAGCTTCAGTCTGGCCAAGCCCAGCTGCTGGAGGCTGCTTGAAAGCAAACATCTGGCTTTAACTGCAGAGATAAAATGGATCTTATATGCAGTTTTCTCCAAGTTGTAACTGTCGGGCTTGGAATAGGGTCAAAGAAGGAGAGAGAAGGTAGGTGTGTGCCCTGTCCCTGTGCCGCAATGCCTAGCAGGGGAAAGCGGCATCCCGCCCACCCCCCATCCCTGCTGGGTTTTAACCATAAACACAGCCCTTTTCTGAAGGCACGGGCTTAACACAAACCAGATGCAGTTGGGACTTTCCCCCACCCCCTACCTTGGCCCTAAAATTAAACGTTCAGTATCTCCTCTGCCAAACCTCACTTGAAGGCCGAGCCTTAAAGAGCCAGAGCCTCCAGTTCTCACCCTCACACACTCTCAATCACATCCCTGCTTAAACAAAATGTCAAAGTCCCCCAAATGGAAAGTGTTGATGGGGCGGCCCCCAGGAGGGCCTGACACCCAAGCAGGAAGGGCACGGGCAGATCTGAAAGGAGAGGTCTGGAGAAGGAACGCTGATGCTCCAGCACCAGTGATGCCTCCAGCAGGGACGGAAAGGGTTTCCTGAGGGGGTAGGGGGGATGATTTCCCATCCCTAGGGTGATTTGCCACTGGAACGAAGCCAACCCACAGGAAGCCAGCCTGCGCACCCACCCCTGTCCCCAGGGGACTCTGGAGATTCCTGAAAGAGCTTATTTCCTGGACTTCAGTTTCCAGTCTCTAGAAAACAGGGTGACTAACGGACATCTTATTTAACTCTGATCTCACGCACAGCTGTGATGATCTAAAAATCCCTCTTAGGCAAACTCAGCTCTGCTTGTCTTCCTAGGTTTCCCCAATGCTGGGTTGGTTGCCTCTCTGTCCTGAAAGTTTTCCTGGTCCTCCTTCCGACCCCAGCTGAAGGCCCAAGCCACTCCAACCACTCCCCACCCTCAGCCTCCATGTCCCTGACGCGGTGCCTGAGCGATGCCTCAGTCTCAGCACTGATCAGCGGGCCCAACATAGGGACATCTGATCTCCCCAGCAGACACACACCCTCTGCCCTTAGGCTCAGAGGACCACATCTTGTGCTGTGTGTACTCCACAGAGCCTAGCAGTGCACAACACACACTAAGGGTGCTCAAAGTGGGCGACTAAATCTCACCCAGTTGCCATGACTCCTTAAGGGACAAGTGATAGTAGAAAAATATTTGAAGAGGAATGATGCTTCAGATAGAAATTCCCTGACTTGTCCTAAAATTTACATACTAATTTTTTTAAATAATGAATCCTCTAGCGTTCACATAGCCATTTGTATTTCTGCATATTATCTTCCTTGTTTACACTGCTTACTACACTATCTTCCTTATTTATAGTGCAATCAATTATAATGTATTACTCTTCGGTGTTCTCCGCCTTTCAACAGTCTGTTGAATATTTTGTTCCTGTATAATCTTCCTAATTATCATTTTTAAAGGCTGCAAAAATATTACACCATCATGATGTATCAGGATGGATAGTTTGTTAAATTCCTTCCCCAGGGTTAGTTCGATGTGGAAGCACTTTTTTCCCCAGTTTTGCTCTTACACAAGAGTATTTTTTTTTTTTTCTTGAAGGCAGAGTTTCGCTCAGTCGTCCAGGCTGGAGTACATTGCGGAGATCTCGGCTCCTTGCAACTTCCGTCTCCCAGGTTCAAGAGACTCTCCTGCATCAGCCTCATGAGTAGCTAGGATTACAGACGTGCACCAACATGCCCGGCTAATTTTTGTATTTTTAGTAGACACAGGGTTTCATCATGTTGGGCAGGCTGGTCTTGAACTCCTGACCTCGTGATCTGCCAGCCTCAGCCTCCCAAAGTGCTGGGATTACAGGCGTGAGCCACTGTGCCTGGCCCATACAAAGAATATTTGTAAGCATGTCTTTCTTTCAGTTGGACAGTTTCCTTAGGATACATCCTGAGGAGTGAAATTACAGGGCTAAAGGATCTGATCATTTTCATAGCTTTTGCCGCATCAAGAGCCATGATGCTAAACTGAAGCCTGTGCCAGTGTGCAACACCTTAAGAAATGAACATATCACTCACTCTATTAGAACCTTGCCCTGGTCACACTCTTTCTTTTTAAAAATTGTTGCTCAGCTAAGTCGCTTTGATGGAAAGATTTCACCTTCTCTGGGCCTCCAGATGAAGTGTCCCGGAGATCCTTTTTCTTAAATCTTAGCTTCAAGTCCCAGCTTTGCTAATCCTTCTTGTACTCCTAGTCCACTCTGATGCCAGCAGACCTGTAACCACTCGCCTGGTGCCCTCCATGTCGCATGCAATTCTGCTCCCCCATCGTCAGCCTCCCTCTGTTTCTGAGCTTCCCAGTCCCCATATGTACTGTGTCCTCCACATCTCCCCTATGAAGCCCCCACAGGGAAAAGGAGGGAAGCAGAGAAGCAGCCAGAGAGTTTCTTGACCTAGAGCCTCCAAAATGAACCCCAGGTATGGAGTCATTAGAGGGTCGCCTGGAAACTGAGTCCTGCTGGCCTCCCAGGCTTCCCATTGCCCAGGAATGTCTCAAGGAAGCTGTCTGAGTCTATCCCAGCAAAACACAACTGCTGGCAGACCCCCAGGCTGAAATGATCCAGTCTCATGACAATGACGAGGCACTCACAGTGTCTAGGGCCAACCCAAACCCCTACAGTCATGTGGTTTGGAAGAAAGCTAGAACCCACACAACAGTCCACAGTCAGAATTTGGCTCAACTGAGACTAGAGGATCAGAGGTCACTCCGGTGGGCAACCAGGGAAGCAGGGCGAGGCAGGAAGCTGAAAGTTAAAAAGCCTCTCTCCACAGGAAACTGAACATCAGGGCTGGGCAGGTCACTGAAGGACACAGATGTTTGCACTCGGTGGCAGGGAAGGACCTGCTGAGCAGGGTGAGAGGAATCAGTGGGCAGGGTGGGCCACCTGCCTGATATGGACGGCCCCTCAGAATCCCTGGGATGCATCACTCATCAGCAGGGCCTCCACTGCTAGCACTGAAGTGTTGCTTTAAAGCAGCATTACAGAGCGCCAACCGGACCACGTGCTCCAAATCCAAAAGCCTTTTACAACCAGGAAAGCAATAACAGATTTCCTTTCCTTTCTCCACTTTTGCTCTAAGTCATGGGGGTTTGGTACCCAGAAGGAATACGTGATTCACATTTGGGGGTGGCAAGTGAATGTGTGGTCTAAGTCACAGGGAGACAAAGCTTCGTTAAGAACGCCCTGGAGGAAGAGTAAATCAGAGTGAAGGAGCTGAAGCCAGGCACCGTGGCATCCACTGTAGTCCCAGCTACTCGAGAGTCTGAAGCAGGAAAACTGCTTGAGACGAGGGTCCAAGGCTGTAGTGAGCTGGGATCATGCCACTGCACTCCAGCCTCGGTGACAGAACAATGAAGACCCTGTCTCAAAAAAAAAACCAGGAGGGCTGCACAGTGGGTTATTTCTGTATTCCTGGCACTCTGGGAAGCAGAGGTGGGGGGATCGCTTGAGCCCAGGAGTTTGAGACCCGCCTGGGCAACATGGTGACACCCTGTCTCCATTTTCATAAAAACTGAAAAACACTAAAGAGAAAAAAAAGTAAAGGAATTGAGTTTGTTTCACTAAAGTCTTCCCATTCAGCCTGAAGCAATAATATTCCTCCACATAATCCTTCATAGAGTTCTCTAGCTTTATCTAAAAATTAAGTAGGGCGCCTGCTGGAAATGCAGATTTCTGGACTCTTAGAGTATTTGGTTCAGGAGGCCTAGACAAGGCCCACGAAGCTACAGTTTTTTATTGCTGTTTTTTTTTTTTTTTTGAAATGGAGTCTTGCTCTGTAGCCAGGCTGGAGTACAGTGGTGCAATCTCGGCTCACTGCAACCTCTGCCTCTTGGGTTCAAGCGATTCTTCCGCCTCAGCCTCCCAAGTAGCTGGGACCGCAGGTGCATGCCACCAGGCCTGGCTAATTTTTGTATTTTTAGTAGAGACGGGGTTTCACCATGTTGGCCAGGGTGGTCTCAATCTCTTGACCTCATGATCCGCCTGCCTCAGCCTCCCAGAGCGCTGGGATTACAGGCGTGAGCCACTGCGCCCGGCCGAAGCTACAGTTCTTACACAAACCCAAGTGGTCCACAGACCACCCTATAAGGAATACAGCCTTGGTGTGAACCTCTCCATTTGCGTAGCAGAGGGTGGACATACCCATGGGAGCTAGAATACCTATGAGGAAGTTGTGGCCGCCTGCAGTGGTGATTACTGAATACGGCTTAGGCAGGAGGCCCCTCATTGCATGACCCGCCTCCAATCCTCACTGCTTTGTGAAGGAACCTCTCCTTCACAGACCAAAGCACAAGTCAGTCTTGTCTCCTCAAGGCCCTCTCTCTCTCCCCCAGTTGCCATGAATCTTAATTGGACCAGCCTTTAGAGTTCATTGTGCTTTTCTGGGTGGAGGGGAGACAAAGCGGGTAGAATGTCTAACAAACCAGACAGAACAAATCAATCCCAGCCCATCCACATGGCCACAAGCTGGAGTCATCATGAGATCCCAACAGGGAGCTCTTTACCCAAACAACATAAACAGCAGCTAAGACATTCCAGTGGCTTCCCCCTTTTCTGCCCCTAAGGAAACGTCCCAAAACCAAGATTCTCTCTGGTGAATCCTATGGTTCCAACGTTCTAATCATCCACAGCCCCTGGAAATTGGAAAACTGAAAACCGTTTGCCACTGTGTGTCAGATGGGCTGGTTGGAGGATACATAGCTCTAGAGACATCAAGCATCTTCAAGGCACATCTCCAGCAGAGTCTGCCTGAGAGTTCCATGAGGGTAAGAGGGGTTCGGATAAGACACCATCATTTAAGCATTCATACCCTCTTCCCCCAAGAGACACCTGTGACCTCCACCTGTGGTCCCTGCCCAGAACCCACCCAACTCAGTGAAACCACCAGAGTGGCAGGGGAGGGGGCCTTCTGTGCATCAGCTCCTGTATACTAACAGTGACTCCAGAGTGGCAGGAGAGGGGGCCTTCTGTGCATCAGCTCCTGTATACTAACAGTGACTCCAGAGTGGCAGGAGAGGGGGCCTTCTGTGCATCAACTCCTATATACTAACAGTGACTCAGCCATCCAGATGTGCCACTGCTGTGTGCACCATGCCCAGCACACCCACCATGCCCATTCTGGCATTTAAGGCCACCCAGGAACTCTTTGGTCAGTTCTTACAGTTCCTAAGGACTGAAGCCTTACTCTCTATTTGAGGTCAAGTAATTCCATGAATGGACCAACTTCTTCCTGCCCCACATTCTCGGAAATTCAGTCTGACATGTAACTGCTTGGGTGATGGTGGAGTTACCCAGTGACAGAAGCAACTCTGTGGGTTGCAGGGGATCAGGAACCCTCAGCCCACAACCAGCACCCTGGTCAAGAGTTCAGCAAGGCATCTGGCCATCATGGGAAGGGGTCTTCCTGCCCTGGAAGCTTCCGCCTAATGACTGGGGAGTAGAGGGGCATGTCTACCTGGCCCAGAGAATGTCTGGTTCAGAGAAGTGAAGAGAGGGAAGTGAGAGACGGCAGGTTTAGGTTCTCATTTATGACCGCTCCCGCTTCCCTTCTGTTTTACCAAACACCCTGGCTCTCCAGACAAGCCTCAGAGCCAGACAGGAACTTGAAGAACGTGGTCAGGAGTCAGGTCTGGGCAACATTTTCCCAGGCGATCCCACCACTTCTCACACCGAGGCCCATCAGCCCGGAGCCCCGACCTCTTAGGTGTCATGCCTGGCAGGTGGAAGCTGCTGAGGAATCTGCTAAGAAGCTAGTCCCTGAACACTTAACATTTCCTCCCAAATCTTCAAACATTTAAGAGGTTTCTAAACCACTTTCTATGATTGAAAGATTAATAGGTTAACAGGGCCTTTAAAACCTTAGAAATGTATGCTCAGAGCCAGACGGATTAGTGACTGAGAAGATCGTTTGGGACAGAGGAAAATCAGGTGCCCCACGCACCTAGGCAGACTACTGGCAGGGGACTGTCCAAGCTCAAAGCCCTGCCTGCCAAGAGACAAGCTGACTGCAGCAGTGAACTAGGCCACGCACCTCCACGCTCTCGGGGTGGTAGAATTTCTGCTCATTCTTATTTTCTTCTTTGTACTTTGTGTAGTTTCCAAATTTTCCACAATAAATACCACTTTTTTTTTTAATTAAAAGAAAAACAGGTGGCACATTAAGCTGGTCAGTCTTTTCAAAGCAACTGATTCACATGGAAAAGGACTCGTAGAAATGACCCTCTCCGAGTATGGTCAAAACCCCAGCTCTGGATATTATCCTAAAATACAGGAAAACATCCACATGAAAGGAATATTTATAGAGGCATTATCTGCGATAGGCCAAAACTGGAAACCACAAACATGTCCAATAATGAGGGAATGATTAGGAGAGGACATGTCAGCAGCTGAGACAGGAGGCAGCTGGGAAGGGGGACAGCCCAGGCCCAGCCCCGAGTGACCACACTGTTTCCTTCCTGAAGGGAAGTGGGCAGATCCCAAACTGCTTCTAGAAGGCAGTTTTGGCCTCCACAGCCACCCTTCTGGAAAGGGAGAGTGGGCCAGGCTCTCATTTGCATAATAAAATAGGAACTTTGCCCTTCACATGCTGAGCACCCAAAGCAAATATTCAGGTCGGTACAAAATCGCCATTACTTTTGCACCAACCTCACAGTTCCCTTTTCTGTGAAGACCTGAGAAAACCTCTGAACTCGGAGCCAGGGGTCCACACAGCCTGCTCTCCAGCTCTGTCACACTACTGCCGCGAGAGAGTCGCCAAGACGTGCTCAAGGGAGTCTCAAAGGACCTGTGCCTCTCTGAGGTTAAGCCTCCGCGAACAGTGGAGCTCGAGTTCATTACCTCAGCTCCCCGCAGAAATGACTTCCTACAAGTGTGATTTAACACCGTATCTGTGGCATTCGCCGGGAGTTGACTTCAGAGACAAGTATACAAAAAGTGTCTGTGTGTTCCATGAAACTAACACAGCACTGTCTACTGAACCACTTTCCTATTAGTGCTTACCAAAAGTGCCCCTTTCTTGTGAATTGGCATACTTTCTTTTACTAAGAAATACACATTCTGGTACTTCCAAGTTATCTTTTTGCTTTGGCTGCCAGGAAGCTCATAACCAGAGTCAGTGCTGACTTACAAAAACTAACCTTTTTTTAATATTAGGCTAGGCAAAATAAGCCAGACATAGCAAATACTGCATGATCTGACTTGTACATGGAATCTAAAAAAATATCAAACTCAGAAGCAGAGAGTAAAATGGTGGTTACTAGAGCGGGAGGGTTGGGGAGAAATGGGAAGATGTTGGTCAAAGGGTACAAACTTTCAGTCAGGATGGTTACTATTGCTAATAATACTACAGCTGAGCCACCAGAATAACACGTGGGTAAGAGGCAACGACCTCCACACTCCCACCATGCAGTAGAAAATCCACGTATAATTGACTCTCTAAAAACTTAACTGTTGTAGCCTACTGTTGACCAGAAGCCTTACCTATAACGTAAACAGCTGATTATAAATACATCGACATCCATGTTGTATGTTATATACTGTATTCTTACAATAAAGTGACCTAAAGAAAAAAAATGTTAAGAAAATCATAAGAAAGAGAAACTAGATTTGCTATTCATTAAGTAGAAGTGGATCATCATGAAGGTTCATCCTGGTTGTCTTCACATTGAGTAGGCTGAGGAGGAGCAGGAGGAGGAAGAGAAGGAGGACAGAAGAGGAAGAGGAGGAGGGAGAGAAGGAGGAGGAGAAGGAGGAAGAGGAGGAAGAAGAGGTGGAGGAGGAGGAGGAAGAAGAGGAGGAGGTGTTGGTCTTGCTGTCTCAGGGGTGGCAGAGGCAGAAGAGGTGGAGGAGGTAGACAGGGAGGCAGGAGAGGCAGGCACACTCAGTATAATTTTATGAAAAATAAATCTGCTTCTAAGTGAACCTGCACAGTTCAAACCTGGGATGTTCAAGGGTCGGTTGTATATTGTTTATTTGAAATTTGCTAAGACAGCAGATCTTAATGTCCTTATCTCTCTCTCTCGATCTCTCGATGTCTCTCTCTCTCTCTTACACACACACACACACACGACAACTATGTGAGGTGATGGATGTGTTCATTAACTTAATTGTGATAATCATCTCACAGTGTACATGTCTATCAAATCATCACGTTGTATAACTGAAATACGTATAATTTTAAATTTTCAATTATACCTCAATAAAGCTGGAGGATTACATTAAATTTTTTAAAAAACTAACCTCTTTTAACATTGTTTCCTTAACAATTGTCTTCTTAACAATTGTCTCATCCCCACTATGACATAGCTCTGGATCTTCTAACTTTAATTTTAAACTCTGGCCCAGGCACAGTGGCTCACACCTGTAATCCCAGCATTTTGGGAAGCCAAGGTGAGAGGATCACTTAAGTCCAGGAGTTTGAAAGCAGCTCTAGCGACTTGACAAGACCCCACCTCTATTAAAAAAATAAAATAAAGTAACAAAAAACTTCTGAAGGCTGGGTGTCGTGGCTCACACTGGTAATCATGACACTTTAGAAGGCCAAGGTAGGATGATCTCTTGAGACCAGGAGTTTGAGACCAGCCTGGTAAACATAGCCAGACCTTGTCTCTACAAAAAAAAAATGTAAAAATTAGCCAGGCATGGTGGCATGTACCTGTAGTCCCAGCTACTCAGAGGAGGCTTAGGTGGGAGGATCCCTTGAGGCCAGGAGTTTGAAGCTGCAGAGAGCTCTGATGACACACTGCACACCAGCCTGGGCGACAGAGTGAGACCCTGTCTCTCAAACAAAATAACAAAAAACCCCTCTGTTATACACAAGCCTTTTAATATATCCACCTCAAATGCTTTTTGGAAAGAGGCAGGAAAGTACAAATAAACAGCTATTTATGAAATAATCTCTGTACTTGGATCTCACTTTCTCCAGGGAAGGAACATAAAGGCTGTGTAGCTACATAAGAAAAAGTGTTTTTGATAAAATGCCAAGAGGGGAAATAAAAAAGCAGAGCTAAATATTATATACACTATGATTACCGCCATCAGAATAATGCAGGCATGAAGATTAAAAACAAAAATAGGTTTCTGAAAATATAAATGGCTGTGTTTAAGAGAAAGGGTCTAAGATGGTCATTTTTCTCCCCTAACTTATTTATCTTCTCAAATGGAAACAGAGGCTCATGTGGATGAAGCAAGTAAGGCAGGCAGAGGCTAGAAACACAGCGTTCCCCTGGGTGTTCTGATGCATCTCACAGGCCACCGCACGGGACGAGGGGGTGGGCTACAGGCCCTATGCGAATCCTGAGGGACCAGCCCCCAGTGGGTGGTGTCATGGATTTCAAGGTCTTGGATAAAAATGGCTTGTTCACTCAAGTCCCAGCTGTTTGAGATCCTTGCAACACCCCTGACATGTTCTGATCCCTCCCTCACAACTGGGCACCTGGGGAGGGGCACAGAAGGAGGAGCCAGGAGCCATGACCCCAGACCCAGATGACTAGGACTTGGTGGGCAAACTACTGCTCCTCATCCCTCCAGCACCAGATCAGAAGCCACTCCCTGCAGGAAGCATTCCTCATCCACCTCCAGAAAATACCCCTACGCCCAACCGACAGGCATTCACACCCACCCAGCCTGTACTTCTCCTTCACAAGGCACCCCGAAAGCTTACCCTTGACAGCCTTCTACCCCTGGACCACAAGCTCTGGCCCAATACGGCTCTGGCTGGTGTGCAGCCCACGTCAGCGGAGTGGCCACCAGAGAGAATGGTTCACCCTCTACACACAGCCAAGGCTTGGCCAACTGGGCTAGCAGCTTCCCTGAGTTGGGATTCCGTGATGCCAGAATGACTGGCAGCTGCCTTTATTGCCCTACATCTCTTACGATAACAGCCCACATCCAGGGCAGGGGCGCCCAGGTGGTCTGAGGAGGGGGTAGAGGCAGGGTCTGCTGCTCAAATTCCCACCTAGCCTTGGTGAGTGAGCGGGAGAGGCAGGGCTGACTCACCAGCTCGCAGGTGGAGTGAGCTCATTCCCTTCCAGGGCACCCTTGGAATTGAAAACCCAGGGCAGTGATGGTTCCCATGGCAACGGGCCAGCACCTCCTCCA
Organism: Sapajus apella; assembly: GCF_009761245.1. Taxonomy (NCBI): domain Eukaryota; kingdom Metazoa; phylum Chordata; class Mammalia; order Primates; family Cebidae; genus Sapajus; species Sapajus apella. The sequence continues at coordinate 4,130,719 of NW_022436999.1, read as the reverse complement.
CAGCCGCCTTCCCTGGAGCACCATTTGCCTGTGCCCACGGGTCACTTACCCTCCCTCCCCAGCCTAAATCTCAGAATGCAGAGTAAGGCGAGGCCTTGAAGGCTGGGCAATGCACAGCCCCGTCCCTCCACACCCCAGCCCTGCCTGCTTCCAACCTGAGACTGCTTCAACACATTCAAGACCATGAAACCCTCGCCCAGCCGTGCATCCCTTCTTTGGAAGGCGGTTAGGAATTCTATTCTGAGCTAGATTCCATCACCACACAACGCTCACCAAGTCCTACTTCTCCCCACTGGGTCTACCCAACACATACCCTCTTCCAAATGACAGCCTGGAGCCTGCTCTAAGCAGCCCAGGTCAATCAAATACTCCCAACACAGTTTCCGCCCTTCTGCACCCGCTGTGTGGGTTTCTCTGCCTGGGATTACACTGGTCTATAATCCTCTCAATGTGTGGAGTCTAATTCAGAAGACATGTACTGAGCAAGTCTCAGGACATGCCTGGTACCTGCTACTGCCCCCAAGATGCCCGGAGCCTGTCCCTCACTGACTCACCAGTCCTCACTGCTGCCCACGCCCAAGCATCTTTCACTCCAGCTGCACCCAGCCCACTCCTCACTCGCCTCCACCCCTTCCCTCTGCAGAACTTTGCACTCCCTTTTTCTTGCCTTTGGTCACACTCTTTGCAGGCCCACCTCCCCTTGACCCGACCCCACCACCAGCTTGGTCTGACTCACATAGCCCAGATTTGATTTTTAGCTCACATGATCACCTCCTCCAGGAAGTCCTATCTGTCTCCTCCAGGATGGGCTGGAGCCTTCCTTGAAACTCCATTCGCTATACCAGATGTGGTATCTTTGCATATGACAAGGAAATCACCCGTCCCTGGGTCTCTCACCCATGGGCCCCCTTAGAGACAAGAGACTATGCCTCTGCCGCTTATCTGGAAAGAAAATCTGCTTTATGTTTGTTAAGTCTGGGTGGCAAGCAGGTAGATACTCATGTTATTATTCTCAATGCTTTTTCTTATGTTTGAAATGACAACTTTAAACAAAGATGATCCACAAAAACTTGAATTGAGTAGATGAGCTGGGGCTGGCTGCAGCGCCTTCTGCCCCAACGTGTGTTTGAGAATCTCATGTATCCAGCTGAACTCACCCTTCAGAAACTTTCCTCCCACCTGGGGCTGGAACCCAGCACCACCTGGCCAGTTATCCAGAGCAATTAGTTCACACCCTGAGGTGAGCACCTGCGCCTTGCCTAGCACGGGAGCACCACAAAGATGAGTTTTTATTCACACTATATCATTTCTTCTCCGCTTGTTCTTCCTCACTTGAAGTTCCTAGTAGTTCACACTAGCACACTAATCTCAGTGCCAATAAAATAGCCCAGATAGTTAAATGTTACAGGCAGTTCTGTTACTAATTGCTGAAGCTGAGTAATGGATACAAGAGAAATCACTATACTATTCTCTCTACTCCTATGTGTGAATTCTCCATAATGAATTTTTAACAATTCATTCATTTATTCATACAACTAACATGCATCACGGATAGAGAGAAATAAGAATCACCTCCCCATGAGCTGGTAATTTATTAAATTCTAAATTGCGTGCTACCTTATCCCACCCCAGGAATTAAATATCTATCGGCATTTATAACATAAAGGTTATGCTGACCTACCTAAGGATGAACAGCAAATAAGGAGCTCCAGCACTGCCTCTCCTGGACTGTACAGAGCAAGGAGCCTTTCCAGCCCTGCCTACTCCACCTATGCTTGAAGGCTCCCATGCACACGGGCGTCATCAAAAGGCAGCAAGGGGCTGCAGGAAGTCCACAGCATCCCTGCAACTTTCCCTCAAAGGACAGGATTCAAGCACCCTCCATTCTACCATTACGACTTTTCCATAAAACCCCCGCCCAACCCTGAGCTACCCCCACCTCTACTGTTCAACACAGTACTGGGTCTTCAGTCTCCATGACCAGAGAGGGGCCACTTCCCCGGGGCACAGGAATGCTCGGGTCAGGAGAGAAGAGTATGGGGCCGGGGGAGGGTGGAGACTCAGCGCCACCTATCATGAGACGCGTCCCTTCTCCAGTCGGGGCTGACGGCTGGTGCTTGCCACCAGAAGGAATGTCCTGGCAGAGAGGAAGCAACCAGGACAGTGATTAGCAGTGTGAGCTCTGGCCAGGCAGCCCTGAAATCAAAGCCCTGCTGCCCCACTAAAAGCTGTGAGTTGGGGGAAATCATTTAAACTCTCTAAGCCTCAGTTCCTTCTGTAAAGTGGGACTAAAAATTTTTATAGTACCTTTTCTTCATAGGGCGGCTAAGGTGATTCCTTGGCATAGAGCACGCAATGGACTTGCTGGACATGCGGTATTAAGTGCTGGCTGTTAATACCAAGATTGCCGCCGCCACCAGGCTGCCTCTGTCCTGCAGGCTCATTTCTCCATTCCCTCCTCAACTGCAAACTCAGGAGCCAGTCCCAGGAACATTGGAGTATAAGGGCCTGCATGTGGATCACTACCTCCAACTTGGCAGGGTACAACTGCCTGCATGTGTGAAATTCATTTGAAATTGACCACCCACACACTAGCCAGAACCGGGCAGCTTCATCTGCCTTCAGAATACAGAGTCCTGCCCCATGTGCATCTATCTGAAGGTGTTCTGGAGCCCACCTGCAAGGATGACTTCAGAAGATGGCGTACGTGTACCCAGAATAAAGAATCCTTACCAAATCTAGCCCCACTCTGCCCCACAATGAACTCATGGCAGAGTGTCCTTGAACAAATCGGATCACCACTATGGACCACGTTCCTTTATCTGAGGGACGAGAGGGGTAGGTAACAGTGTAGGTCCCTTCTGGCTTAGGCATTCTATTGATTTCTTCAAACTGCTGCAAACGAGAGAAGGGCCAGAGCTAGGCTCTGGAAATAAACAAGTGAAAGACAAGGCCACCTATTGACACCAGTCCCTTGGGCAGATTCCAGGCTGAAAACCTTGCTCCCTGGCTCCAGTCATTGTTTCAGACCTACTGAGCCCACAGACAAGCAGCCTCCTCTCACCAGGCCTGTGGGTCAGCCACACCTACACAAAGGACCAATTATCATCAGTCCACCTTGCAGTCCTTCTGAGCCACCTCCAGCATCCCCACCCCCAGACACACCTGGAGCACCCAGGCTAGAAGGCAGAGCTAAGGTACCCTTTACCAACCCCAAACAAGGGACAATGGCTCCCCAACTCTCACCTTCCCAGGCACCTGGCCTCCCACTCAGGACCACACCCTAAGCAGGTATTGCCAGAGCCAGAGCACAGGATACACCAAGCACTGGCTTCTGGGTCTGTCTATAAAGAAAACACATTCACCTGGCCCCACTTGCGCCCTCCCTAGAGGGTGAGAACAAATTCCTCAAAGCTGAGGACACAGAGGGCTCCTAAAGAAGCTGTGTTCGCAGAATAGTTAATTTCAAGGCCAGGCTAAGAAGCCCAGGAGTCAACTGCAAGGCCACCTTTAGAAGTGCCTGACTTGGATGATAGCGGTGGCTCATGCCTGTAACCCCAGCACTTTGGGAGGCTGAGGCACGAGATGGGTTAAGCCCAGGAATTTGAGACCAGCCTGGGTAACACAGCAAGACCTGTCCCTACAAAAAAATAAACAAAATTATCTGGGCATGATGACACACTCCTGTGGTCCCTTGCTACTTGGGAGACTGAGGTGGAAGACTCACTTGAGCCCAGGAGATAGAGGCTGCAGTGAGCTGAGATTATGCCACAGCACTCCAGCCTAGGCGACAGAGTGAGACCCTATCTATTAAAACATAATAATTTTGTTTTAAAAAGAACAAAGAAGTGCTCGACTCTGCTGAGTGTCCCCCAAGAGGGCAGAAACACAGAATGTTGGTATCACCCCAGACCCTAGAGATCATCTGCCATGAGATAATCCAAGCACAGCCTTTACAACAGTGCCCCACCACCATCCTACCATCCAATTTCTTTATTTATAGGTGGGTTCTGGGTGTGACTTACCAGCATCACAAAGTGACCACAGGCAGCACTAAGACAAGACCTCGGGTCTCCTGAGGCCCTGGTACCTAATACACACCCATTCTTCCTGTTCCTGAGGGACAAGGTAGGTTTCTGCCAAGCAGCTCTCTGGCCTAGTAAGTCAAAAAAGACCGTCTTTTCACAGCTATCCCCTCTCCCAAAGTCCCAACAGAAAGGGAGCAGGAGGCAGGTGAAAGCTTTGCTAAACCCCACATCCTGTCAGGCTGGAGACCCCACAGTTATCTAGATCCATATCCCTTGGGATACTTGGCTAAAGACAGCGGGCTGGTGACATCCAACACTCAAGAGAGAACCCTCAGTGGAGGGGCTGAAAGGAGAAGGAAAACCAAGGCCTAGGTTTTATTTCCTTTAAGGTCCTCAAACCCACACAAAAGGACCAGAAATTTCCTGTGATTTTCTGAAGCACAGCCCAGCCAAATGCAATAACCCCACCCTCCAGAGAGGAACGGGCAGGGTGCAGAGGGACGTGTCAGCATGGCCAGTACCTTGGGAGAGGAATCTGATGGGTAGCTAGCCAAAGGAAAAATGCAGCTGGGCTGGCTGGTAGGGAGCTGGGAGGTCTGTGCCAGCTCCAACCAGCCCACCATCGGAGGCACCAGCTCAGAGAGGGGTGCTGAGCAGCATGGCAGGGGCTGAGGTCATCCTAGGCTATGACCCCATCCCAACGACAAGACCAGCTTCTCTGACCTCCTTTGATTCCAGGACACACCTCTGAGTAGCGAGGAGCCAAATGGGCCTCTGCCCTGGTCCCAGGAATCAACCTCATCTCTGGGGTGCTCCTTGGTGACTCAGCGCACCGCCACCCAGGCCTTCAGCATCTGTCAGTTGTCTCCTACTGGACTACAGCTGCCACACTCCAGTCCAGAGGCCCTCACCATCACCATTCATCAACATTGGATACTCGGTGAATACCTAATATGTGCAAGCGTGGCTCTTGCTTACCTGCTCTTTGGGGAGCTGGGATGACTGATCAGGGAGCTCCTGAGAATCAGTTCCTAGGAGACCCCAGGAGACTCACAAACCCACCTTTGATCATACAAGGAGCCTCAGCTCAGTCACAAATCAGTGACATCCCCTGGGAATCCTCTAAATGCCTTTAGAGAGGAGAGTTTCACAACAGTGCCCAAAGAAAGTGTAATGAAGGCAGGCAGGCTGCCACACATCTGTCCTTTCTGACTTTCTCTAGTCCAGGTACTAACTGGGCAAGGCAACGGCTGAGTGGCTGAGAGCAAGGAGATAAGGAGAAGGCAAGAGCAGGGAAGTTAGGTAGGGACAAGGGCCTCTCAACTGGGACCCCACTTGCTGTCCTTGGAGCCTAGTAATGGGCCTAACGGAGTGGGGCTCCCCACATCTAGCCTCTTCCGAAACTCGACATGCAGCCCAAGCCTCATGTCCAGAGCACAGTCTCTTGTCTTGCAGAGAACAACCAGCTTCCGAATGGTGCAAGATGCTGCTGTGAGCCATAAAATATAAACTCATTTAGAAGCATTCCCAAATTCACTATAGCTTTTCTTCAGGACACATTTGCTTCATCAAGAAGTAATAAAAGCACAACTGCTACCCTGGGAGAAGAAAAAAAATGGTAATGTGGTACAGGTCCCTAAGAGCCTGAATCTCAAGCCCAGGAAAAGAGGGCAGCAAGCAAGGGACCAGGGACCCATAGGGACGGGTACCAGATGCCACACACACACACACACACACAAACACACACACACACACACACGGGTGGAAAGAGAGTAAGACACTGAGACTGACATCTCATGCTGTCCCTCTTCAAATGTCAGCAAGTCTTTGAACTCTGGCAGGGTGCGGGGCGGCAGGTGTAACATAAGAAAGCCACCACAGAGGCAGGAAGCCAGGTTCCAGTCCCACCTGCTGCCTACAAGGAGCTATGTGACCTGGGTAAGGGCTTTGGAACTCAGCAGTCTCAGCCACAAAACAGGGATGGTAGAGCTCCCACCAAGTCTACCTTTACAGCTCCAGGGCACAGGAGAGGTGGGTGCGAAAGGAGCAATGAACAGAGCGATGCATTGGGTATGACCCCCTCTACACAAAGTTTTAAAACAGACACAAAGATACAGACAGCAACACAGGCAAGAAATGTATAGGAACAAAAATACCAAACTTGGAACAGTGGTTAACTCCGGTGAGGGAAGGTTATGTTCAGGGAGAACACTGGGGCTGCAACTCTACAAGGTACCCTTTCCTGAAAACAAAAATCTAAAGCCAACATGGTCTCTGTGAGCTGGCCTCAAGAGTAGAAAATCTAGAAATACTTGCTGTAACCACCTGAGCCTTTCAGGTCTTTCCAAATACCCTCAAATCTCTTTTACCTCCCACTAAGCCATCTCATATGGGTATTGTGAGGATTACATTAATATCTGTAAAACACTTAGAAATGTGCCTGACCCAAAGCACAGTACCAGGGCTGGCTGAAGCTGGGGGCGGGGCAGGGGGATGCACGGATGCTCAGCTCCATCTTCCCAGAACAGTCCCTGGGCTAGCAAGGGGTTCTACGCTGAGCTTGCTTCTGAACCAGTTCTGGGGAAAAGGCATCAGGTACAGGTCCCCCAGCCAGGCACCTCTGGGTGCTACTGTGGCCTCCTTGCCTATACCAAGCAGGCTCACAGAGAGGGTGGCACACGAGCCCACTGGATACATGAACTTCTATAAGAGAAGAGAGCAAAAAGGAGAGAGAAAATAAGAAGAGAAAGAGAAAACTACAAAGCAAAGCTTCATTTGGAGCTAAAGTTTGGAAAAATATTCAGATATGTAATAAAAGGCCTCAGGGCTTCGTGCATGCAAAGACACCTCCACGCAGCCCCAGCCCCCAGTATCCAAGATGAAGAGCAGGAAACCAGGGGTCTGACCCCATTTCCCTGCCTCCAGGAAAACACAATTCATAAGCCACCTCCTGCATCTCTCGGCTCCCAGGGGCGAGTCTGGAAAAGCACTTTGGGTTCCTGGAAAGAAAGGCTCTTCCAAAATATCGGGAACTCGACTAGAGGAGAGTGCCATTACCTATTATCTGGAGGATGTCTGCGGTGTTTAAAAGGGAGCCACTCCTCTGCCAAGGTCAAGGAGGTGGCCAAAAACAACAGAGGGGCTTCTTGGAGCCAGAGAGACACACACTCCATGCTCACAGACCCGACAGACACAAGTGTCAAGACAGAGGACCTCGGTGGAGGCTGCCCTCCTTTTCCTGGACCAAGCCCTCGTATCGAGACTTAGAAGAATTAAAAGCTCCACTTCTCTCTCTAGCCCCTAACCACAGACTGTTCTGCATGAACATCTCCATATCAGACATAAGGAGGAAAGATAGAGTCTGATTTCAACAACCCCCTGCCGCCCACATGCAAGGCCTGGTGCCTCCTCCAGCCTGGAAAGCCAGGTTCCATTAGGGGACCGGCCTGAAGGAGCCCACCCACCTTGAAGTTGCCTCTCCTCCTGTCATTTCACCTACAGATGATTTGAAAATAGAGCTCAGATGCTGTCTCACTCCCATCAATTATAATCAGCTTTGCAGACGGCTTTTAAAAAATAAATCTTCAGGCCCATAAGAATGCTCCCCTACAAGCCCTGGCCTGGCCTCAAATCACAGGCCTTGTGACCACACTCGCAACAGCCCACGATCGCCCACCACCAAGAAACAGGAAGAACAAGGTAATGGAGAGGCGGCTCCCTTCCCACAGCCAACTGCTCTTCTGCCTCGAGCTGAACATTTAGGGCCTCTGATTTAGGCCTGGAAGGTTCAAAGTTGGGGGTCAGGAAAGGGTGCTGTCCCCCCACCCGACTTGGTGCTGTCTTCTGGACTGGCTCAAACATTCCCCAACCCTGCAGTGCCAAAAGCTAACCCAAGTCCCCCACTCCACTCCCTCATCAACTTTCTAAATCATCTCAAGGCTTAAACAAGAACCTCAAACATTACAGGTTTCATGTGCACAGGCTTTTAGTATCAAAATAAACCTGAGCCTCGGCTGCCTGGTTCAAAGCCTGTTTGGTTCCTGTGGTGACCACAAAGGAAGACTCTCTGAACAAAGGGAAGGACAGACAGAACAGGTGAAACTGAAGAAACCAAAACAAGAGAGAAGGAGAGGGTGCTGCTGAATGTGAAAGCAGGGAGCCTTCCCCGCTGGGGTCAGCACCAGAAATGGGGAGGCCTCCAGGTTCAGGGGACTTAAATCTATTCCTGACAGTTACTGCTTCAACTGAAAAACGCAGAGAAATACAACTTGCATCCTTCACTACCTTTAAAACCAAGAAAAGTATCCACTGAGACCTATGTCCATCCTCTTAACCTCACAGACCCTCCTGTCAAAGATCTGGATTGAAAACCAACTCACTTCCAGGCTTCAGAAGGCCTGGTAAAGTCGCTTCACCTCTCTGAGCCTTACTTTCCCTGTATGTAAAATGGGGGTAAGACCTCACAAGTTTGCTCACCACGATTACTGGAGAGAAAGCCACACATGAAAGCACAAATGTTAAAAAAAATACGCCATGTTGGGTTGTTCTCTTATTTCCATTCTGTATAAGCCTTGCCTCCCAATTAAAACATAAACTTCTTAATAGCAAAGAGTGAGTCTGTACTTCTGGTTAAGAGCTGAGTTCTGAGGTCAATCTGCCTAATCTCGGGCAAGTTACTAAACCTACCTTAGCTTCAATTTCCCTGTCTGCACCAAGAAAATTAACAGTCCCTTCCCCAAAGAGTTGTTTGACATATGGAGGTAATCCAAACCATTCAACCTTCAATCGGTGTGAACTATTAGTCTGTGTGCTTATTTGGAAAACCAAGACCTCGTTAATAAATCCTGGTTGGTTGGTTGATAAAAAAAATAGATAACACACCTTTCCAGCCTTCCTCCTCTCATCTTCTCTTCTTTCTTTCCCAGGAGGTGGACGATGTTTACATTTACCTCCCAGTACCCTGGGCTTGTGAAATGCTTTGAACCAAAACGAATGGTTCCCTTTAAAGGCCAAGACCAGCACCTTCATTTACAGGCCTCTCTCGTTGTGTGGCTGTGAGCATGTTATTCTCTATCTCTAACCTCAGGATCTTCATCTATGAAGTGTGATCATCCCACATACCTTACAAGGCTGTTGTCAACGTTAAATGAAGCCACCGACAGAACACGTCTGACATACACTCCATGTGCAAGAAGGTTTTCCCCAGATCCCCCAGCCCCGACCTGTGGGTGACAGGCCTCGGGAAAACCCCACTCTCTTTCAATGGAGAACAGATCCCCAACCCAGAAGTAGCCTGCTATAGCCAAGGACCAAGGAGGCAGTTTCCAGGGGAACAGCATCCTCTGCATCTATGTCCAATTTCCATCCTTGGCTGCCTTTTATTCTCCTCCCGCCTCTGTAGTGGGCTAAGTCACCTTTCCCCACCATTGCTAGGCAACCTCCAAGAGTGGTGCAGCTGCCTCCTTTGGGGGGCATCCTGGCCCTGCCCTCCCCTTCCCCTGCCTAGGACCCTAAGGAAAGCTTCCCCACTTGGACTCCCAAACTGCCAACCCTGGGGAGAGCAGAAAGAAGCAATTCCAGGCCAACAGAGTTTATAGACAGAGGTCGGGGAGGAATTTTCCCCAAAGACTGAGACTTGGAATAATGAAGGCCACCCTCTCCCCACCCCACCAGTCTTCTGTTTGCCTGTGCTTATGTGTGATGTATTCCTGGTCACTTTCCAAGGAAAGAGCCACATCCTTCATCCCGCTTTCTACAAAAGCTCCCACTCTTATCTTTCTCTTCTAGACTCCTCTCACCCACCGTGAACCCAGACCCCAACTCCAAACAGTGGGCATGACAGAGAAGGGGACACACGAAAGAGGGAAGAAGGGACAAGGATGGCAGGAGCCATCAGAAATCCTGTGAGTGTTTGTTTACCTCTGGGAAGTAAGATGACAGGCAATTGTCATTTTCTTCTTTATATTAGTTAATTTCTTAGGTTTTTGAAAATTGAGATAAAATTCCAAGCCATAAAAGTCACCATTTTAACACATACAATCCAGTGGTTTCAGGTATATTTGTTAGGTTGTGAAACCACCACTAACTATCCAATTCCAGGGCATTTCCATCACCGGGGTTTTGTTTGTATATGTGTATCTTGGGTTAAGTGTTCTCCCCACGCAAGCATTTGTTGTATAAGCAGTACAGCAAAGTTGAGAGGACTGCAAATGCTGGAGCCTGACCGCCCGGCTTCGGACCCCAGCTCCACCGCTTGCTGGCAGCGTGAGCCTGGAAGAGTTCTGCAGCTGCTCAGAGCCAGTTCTCTCATCTGTAAAATGGGATAATAGGAGGCTCACAGGGTTAGATGTGCTCATGCACGTAGAGTCCTTAGGACTGTTGCTGATAATTAGCATGTGCTCAGAAACAGCGAGCCACTATAATTATTATAAGATAAACTTTGTTAACTTTTATGGCAGAATGGTGCACGCAGAAAGGGCAAGTTGGGGTCATGAATTTTGCCCCACACAGCTTTGAGGCCTGCCCATCACTAGACCAGACTCACCGTGCCCAGATAACCAGACTCACCCACCATATAACCCCCCAGGATGACATGAAACAGGGGAAAGCAGGCGAGGCAGGGACGGGGGAGCCTGAGCGACCCTCTCCATGCATTCCCTCCACCCGCTGAGAAGGAAGGATCCCAGGGAGCTTGGACTTGATGCACAGCCTGGGGATAGGTGAGAAACTGATATGGTTTGGCTGTGTCCCCACCCAAATCTCATCTTGAATTGTAGTTCCCATAATCTCCACGTGTCGTAGGAGGGGCCTGGTGGGAGGTGACTTCATCACGGGGGTGGTTACCCCTTTGCTGTTCTTGTGATAGTGAGTGAGTTCTCACAGGAGATGATGGTTTTTACATGGGGCTCTTCCCCACCTTCGCTCTTCCACACTTCTCCTCCCTGCAGCCATGTGAAGAAGGACAGGTTTGCTTCCCCCTCCGCCATGAGTTTAAGTTTCCTGAGGCCTCCCCAGCCAGCTGAACTGAGTCAATTAAACATCTTTGCTTTATAAATTATCCAGTCTTGGGTATATATTTATTAGAAGTGTGAGAATGGACAAATACAGACACCTTGCTCATGTCCGAAGAGAGAGGAAGGAGGGTTCCAGAGTGGCTCTAAGCCCTGGCTTGCCGTGTCTCCTGCCCCCACCGCTCCTAAGACTCTTCGCCTCAGTCAGATCCAAGTTTGAGCAAACAGTACTTAGGAGGCCACTGGCACTGGCACCTCAGGAAATGGAGCCAGAACCCTGGGCTGAATTGAGTCCTGAGCCCAGTGAGGGCTGACCCACCTGCCAGAACTAAGGGAGCAGACTCAGGGGATTTCCTCTCTGCCATGACCTCTGTGGGGAGATGCAGACTAGAACTGCCCAAACCATCTCAGCTGGTGGGCTCCAGGACCCCACCAGTGTCCGTGGTGAGTAACTCAGCCCAACCCATGGGTGCCCCTTGCAGAGACATGGGCCTCTATGCACTCTAAAGAGGGCATAAAAGCAGGGCCGGTGAGGAAGGTGCACTTTGGCTCCACACCAGGTCCAGGAAAACCACAGGTGGGTTACACATAGGAGCAGCTCAGGCTGGGATGATCCCAACAATATCCATACAGACGTGTGGTCTTAGGAGTCCGGTCTGTGACCTGTCCAGACGGCCTGGCCAACTCTCACAGAAAGGTAAGAGGTCAGCTCTGGGAGGGGCAAAACAAATGGAAAAGAACAATGAAGCTGGGCATAGTGACTCACGCCTGTAATCACAGCACTTTGGAAGGCTGAGGCAGGAGGATCACTTGAGGCCAAGAACTCAAGATCAGCCTAGGCAACATAGTGAGACCCCCCCATCTCCATAAAACATAAACATTTAAAACTATAATAGAAGAATGATAAAGGAGAATAATGGGAGAGGGTGTTTCCCAGCATGGATACTCACTGTGCTCTGCTCTGCCCTTTCAGTATCTCCCCTCTCCCCACCTCTGTCCTACAACATCACACACACACACACTCACACACAGCCTAAGGCTCCCTAGAAGAACTGCCTTCCTTTGAGATGTAGCTCCAATTCCACCAGCTTCTGCCAATGGCCATTATTGGCAGAGCCTGTTGTGATTCTGCCTCTTTCTGGTTCCCTCTCTACCTAAACCACCATTTCTACATGCCACACAGCAAGCAAAGCATCTGACACCTAGCAGGGGTTTAATGAACATCTACTGACTCCCTCCACAAGGAGGACCCATCTACATTCTCACCCTATTAAGGGCTGGGCTTTTTCCTAGAGACCCACCATGCATATCTGTGATGAGGCCACATCTCAGGCTCCGGGTGCCCCGCCCTAGCTCCAGGCCCCCAGTCCTGTGTGACAAGTCTTCGAGCTAGATTGATGGTTTGTCGCCCCCAGCCAGGCACCCAGCCCCAGGTCTCCCTCGAGAAGATGAAAACAGAGGTCCAAGTCCAACACAGCCTGCACAGCCTTGCAGTACTTCCCCAGAAAGTCAGACTGGAGGAAAGGGGGTTCCTCCTCTTCCTCTCGAGAAGGTGGTAGACATGCATCCTGCAGGAGCCTGCTAGCCTCATTCTCATGCAAACCAAACTCCAGTGTCCAGTGACTCCAATGGCCCCTTGAGGTCCCACCATTTCTCAAAACTGGAAAGTCTGGTTCTCAAGTCTCACCAGGCTGCAGCTGCTCAGAGCCAGTTCTCTCCTCACACCTGCCTGTCTTAAGGCAGCCTGAATGGCAGCCAGAAGCAGCCCCCACCTGCTTGGTCTGAGGCCAACTGGCCTCTGCAACCCTCCTCCCCAGTCCACCTCTCCTCAGGCTTTGCCAATCACTTTGCCAACCAGTGGGGCAAGGTTTGGAGAAGAAGGAGCCACATCAGATGCTCAGATAAAGCAGGACTGTATTTGCTGCTTAGAGGGATGGGTGGGCCCAAAGAATGCCTCAGCCTGGGCCAGGAGCAGTGGCTCACACCTGTAATCCCAACATTTTTGGGAGGCCAAGGCAGGCGGATCACCTGAGGTCAGGAGTTCAAGACCATCCTGGCCAACATGGTGAAACCCTATCACTACTAAAAATACAAAATTTAGCTGGATGGGGCAGTGCACACCTGCAATCCCAGCTACTAGGGAGGTTGAGGCCGGAGAATTGCTTGAACCTGGAAGGCAGAGGTTGCAGTGACCCAAGATCACACCGATGCACTCCAGCCTGAGTGATGGCGAGACTCCATCTCAAAAAAAAATAATGCCTCAGCCTGAAGACATCCAGGGTTAAATTGCTTACAGAGAATTCCTACTGTGTGGCCATTTTCCCTGTACAAGCTGACATGGTGTTTTTGTTTTATGTTTTGTTTTAAGTACTTTAACATCCACCCTTCATTGCCATACCCAGGGAGTATGGTAGGCAAGGAAGGCTACCTTATTCCACAGGTGAAGACACTGAGCAATCAGAGAGGTTAAGGTCAGACATCAAGGATAACACAACTCCCCTACACCCATAGACAACCTTGGCTCTTCCTGCAAAGATGGGTTTATATACTATGTCTTATCTGAAAACCTATTGGGTAAAGACCATGGAAATTCTGGTTCTTCCAAATAGTTAACATTTACTGAGCGCTCACTACATGCTAGGTGCTAAGCTAGATCCTTACATAGATTGCTTCCTTTAAACCTCCACACAACTCTATCAGGCAAGAACTATTATTATCATCATTTCCCCATTGATACCATCAGGCACACAGCAGGTAAGCTGACTCATCAAGATCCCAACAGTAAACAGACGGACCAAGATTTGGACTCATGGTGCACCCGGCACACATTTATCTGCAGAGGCTGGACCATGTACAACCCCAGGATAAGTGGTAATCTGAACATAAAGCATTTCATCACCTTCCCCACCCACAAGCCTGAAGTTGGGAGCCATGCATGATGCCATTTAGCCCATTTTTCAGAGACAGTTCTAGATCAGGCCACGTACAACAGGCCTGTCCCTGTGCTCTGCACTGGGATTCAGCAGAGAACAGGACAGGCCGGGTCCCTGCCTCCATGGACACTGGCATGGGGTGAAGCTGGAAGGAGCGCAGAACAGCGAGGAGTCTGAGAATGAGGAGGAGAGCCAATCCTCTCCCTTTTCCAGTTTTATTTCTACCAGGCATCACCCTGGCTTCGGCTGTCCCATCCCTCCCCAGGTAAACTCTTCTACAGCAGGTCCTTCCCTCTCTGTAGTCCTCCATGCTGAGTGGTGGCCTTGGCTAGCTCCTGCAATGGCCTCACTGTCCAGAAGCAAGTGCAAACCACATGGCCCCTCTTCCTGTGACCTAGCTTTACCTGCCTGCAGAATCGGGATGTGGGCCTTATTCACAACCACCTCTATTCACCTGCCAACACTGCCACTCTGTTTCAACATCCATTCGCTCAACAAATATTAAGGTCCTACATGTAAAAGGCCCCAGGCTGGCACCTGTGGACACACATTAAACCAGAATCTCCAGGACTTCAGAGGGAAGAAAGAAAATAAAATTTAACAGCAGAAGCTATCATTTTACATATCCACTCACATCAAGCCAGCAAAGGTGGGTATTAGCTCTTTTTTATAAGTCAGGAATTGGAGACTCAGAGAGGAACTTGCCCAAGGTCACAAGCCTGAAAATGCAGAGCCAGGATCCCACTCCAAGTTGATGCTCTCTCCGGCCTGACCTATACCAGGTACACACATACACCTAAGAACATGAGTGAAATCACATAAAGGAGAAAATGGGGGGCCTTGGTCACCCTGAAAATAACAGCAACCCCTAGGAAAAGTGACTTCAGAGCCCAGCCTCGAAGATCAGGAAGATTATGAAGGCTGGAAAAGTATAGGAAAGGCCCCTAATCCACATGCTCCATCTGGAAGATAACTGCATTTTGTGTCTGGAGGCATGGCGGCCAGCCCATGAACTCCATACCGAAGTATTCTTTGAAAGAGGGACAAGCCTTGGCCAAGCCAGAGCAGCTTCTTGAGTCATGCCTCCTGCCTGCACAGACTTCTCCCTGCATTTACTTCAGGCCATACCTTCACCAAGGAAGCATTTCTCAATGCGTCATTTAATCTGATTCCCTGGAAGAGTCCTGAGGGCTCTGAGGGGCAGAAATGTGTCCCATTTACAGAGGAGGAAACCTAATGGAAGCCGCACGAGAATGGGAACTTGGCCTGTCTTGCTCAGTGTCTGACCCCTAATACCTGGAATCGTGTCTGGCCCAGAATGAGCGCTCACAAAGTATTTGCTGAATGATCTAATAAGCTCCATAAAATGGAAAGGCCTGTCCAAAGTCTCACAAATAGCCATGGCTGCACCAAAGCTAAAAAGAGGGTCTTCTCCCTCCCACCCAGTGACCTTTGTATCCCTTTGCACTGTGTCCTCCTCTTCCCCTCCTCACTCACTCCCCTGCCTCCCTTTGGAACCATCAGCCTCTCTCCACTTGTGGGCTCTGGTCCCACACAAACCCCACCTCCCACTGTCAGTAGAGAGTGTGTCAAAAACAACATGTTTATCTTAAGTCTTATCCCCACCTGTGATACCACCTCCTTAATACCACCCTGCTGAGAACTAGACAGAATAGAAATTCTGCAGACTGAGGCCCACAAACGATAATCTAGAGAACTAACAGGAAAAAAAAATGTGGATCTGAATCCTCAGAGTCAGGCCCAGAGCTCCTTCTGCCGTGGTCCCTCCATCAACCCTCGCCCAAAGCATGTGTCAGCTCTCCTGGTTCTGAGATTCTCTGTCTCTGGATGCCAGGCCCGGCTTTCCTGCCTCCCTCGCCAAAGAGGGACAACCGAGAGGAAGCTGCCAGTCCCAAACATGGCTGCACCTCAGCCCCACCAAACACCAGCCTGGACTTGGAGCTGGTTACTTCCCCTCTCTGGCCCTGATTTCCTCGTCCTCGTGCGTGCCTGGCACACATCGGCAAATGTCAGCTCTTGGCACTGTTGAGTTTGCCTCCAGGATAACCCAGTTTCCCAGATCACCTCCTCCTACCTGGCTACCCAAAGGCCTGGGGCACACCCACTGCCACCCAGGTCAGGGTCCTGGGAATCTATATTCTTCTCCCCAACTGTATAACATATTGATTCATTCAGAAATAGTAAGTACTATGTGCAGACTGGTGCTCAGCGTCTGTCCCCAGGAACTTGGTCTCACAGTCCTTTCAGGTGTCCAGTTCCTGGGCAGCTCTGTTACTCCTGCTCCTCCCAGGCACAGAGCAGGTGCTCCCCAAACAAGGATTTCTTTTTCGCTTCTAACCTTCAAGGAAGACCTCAAGGTATCTATCGCCTTAATCTCACTTCTGTCTAATTTAAAATCATTTCTCAAGAAGGCTTCACCCTGAAATTATTAAATTGCGTTCTGCCTGGTGCCCCATAGGGATCTCCACATTACCCACTCACTTTTCAGCTCCACCTATAGCACCCATGGTCCCGGGAAATAAGCCAAGTGAGTGGGGGTCTGCCTGCAGCCCCCCCAGTCCTCAGTTCTTACTAGGAAGATGACAGGAAGAGAGGGAGTTCAAGCAACTGGCACATTACAAAGAAGTCGGTTCCAAGTCAGGGGACCTTCCCATGTCCGACGTAGATGACTGATGTCGCCCTATAGGGCCCGGCCCTCCACAGGCCTTGGGCAGCGGGTCCCAGGTCGTCCCGCTTTGAGGAAGCCCATTGTGTGTGTTTTAGATTACTTCTGCCTGTCTGATGAAGTGAGTAAAAGGGCTCCGTTTCAGGGCCTAGGATTACTGAGTGAGCTAATACGGGATGCCTTTGGCTGAAAAAAAACTTCAGTCGGCTCTATAAACTACCCCCCTTTTAAGTTTAAAAAAGGGAATGAATGTTACCATTTTTGGACATGAGCGTTCTCCCTCAAGCCCAGCCCTAACCGCACTATCCAGAGGGACGCGCCATCCTGTCCCCCCCCACCAACCCCACTCCCAGATCAGCCTGGGGGTGGGGAGGGTATGAAACGGGGAGGGACCGGATGGAAGCGGGCAGCCGAGAGAAGGGGGAGGGAAGGGGTATTCAGGGTACGTGGCCGCCTGGGGGCAAGGGCTCACCGCGCAGGCAGGAAGCAGTGGTAGGGTAGAGGCACCCTCCCCCCACCACCACGAATGGCTTCGGACCTCTTCCTGCCACTGGCCACGGTGCACGGGTCCCATCGCCAGCTCCGAGCCCAGCTCCCGCGGCGGGGCGCGCACCCGCACAACGCGCCTGCCTGGGATGCAGCTCCGTGGCTAAGTAGGGATCCCCAGTGACTGGCCGCAAATATCCCCTAAGACAGACCCTCGTTCTAGAGCCCCTCAACTCGAACCGAGCTGCCCACCTTTGCTGGGGGTCGGAGGGGCAAGACGTAGACGCAAGCCCATGTGGGACTTACAGCTACCAACCCACTGAGTTAAGCAATAAAACGGTCTGCCGTCCTGACCCCGCCCCCACTGGGCCCGCGGGGGAGCCCGCGTACGCCCCCCAGTTTTCTCCGCCACAGCCGCACTCCAGCTGGTCCTTCTCTAGGCAGATCTGGAGGCGGCCACCGATCTCCCTGGCGCTCTCCCCTCGGCCTGGGGGACCGCAGGATCCCGGGCGGCCCACCGCTCAGGTACTGAACCCAGGGCGGCCCAGGAAGCGGCGCTGCCACCACACGCCATATGGAGAGGTGGGCAGGGGCGGAAGGAAAGGGAAAATCGATCCGGAGCAAGCAGCCCGGAGCTGGGGTCTCAGCCCCAGCCTGCTGAGCACCGCCCCCGCGCACAGCCCATGCGGGGATGGCTGAGACAGCCGCAGGGTGGCCTGGACCACCGACCCAAGGAGACCTGCCCGCCGGCGGCACCACCTCCCCGCGCTCCGGCCCGGCGTTCGCGGGCTCCGGGGCAGGGGCGCTCCCGCTTCCGCCAGGCGCCTGTAACCCAACACCCCACCTCGCAGCGGCCGCACCGCCCCCGCCCCCTCCCGTGCGCGACCGGAACCGGTTCAGAGCCCGGGGCCGAAAGCCCGGCGGACAGAAGGGGTCGCGGCTGGGGGCTGCGGCGGGCGGGGGCGGCTGCTGACCTTTCTCTGCTGCTTCTCCCAGGCCGGGTCCAGGAGCAGGTCCCGGTCCCAGTCCTCTTCGGGCTGCATGTAGTCGTTGGTTTGCTGAGAATCATAATGGTCCATGATGGTGCGCGCGTGCTAGGGGCTGGATTTCTTCCTCCACCTTTTCTCCGACCTACGGCGGCTGCCCTGGCGTGGGAAGGGAGTAGGGCTGGGCTGGGCTGGCGGGGCCGGGCTCGCTCCCCTGCGCCCGGTTCCGCCGCGGCGCTGCTGGCGAAAGCTGCTAGTGGCGGCGACAGCGGCGGCTGGGCTCGCGGACTGCCTACCTCTGGGCGGGCGCTCGGACCTAATCTCCACGCACACTAAGCGAGGCGGACACACTCGCGCTGCGGGAACCGAGGCGGGCGGGGGCGGGGGGAAGGGGCAGAGCCCTCCCGAGGCTCTCCATTGGCCAGGCCGAGTTGCCCAAACTTCCCCCCATCGCCTCTCATTGGGAATTCCTGGCATCCGTCAGCCGGGCTGCGGCGCATATAGGTGGACTGGGCGGCCCCCTCCCAGCGCGCACACCCCCGCCCACTCCCGCGGTGCCCACTCCCCCGCGGCTCATGTGACGCCAGCTTAAGCTGAACGGGACTGAAGCCGGGAGACGCCTCCCGAGCTCGGGGACCGAGTGGCAGCGCGCTCTGGAGCCCCAGGAGCCGCTGGGATTGGACCCGTTCCTCGCCACCTAAGTTATTGCGCTCCCACGCGCGCTCCAAACCCTGGGGTGGGCGGGGGCTGGAGAAGGGACGCGAGAAAACCCGAAGAACATTCATTTTCTCTTTCCCAGGAAACCTGGGTCTGGGCAGGTTAGCACCCTAGGAAAGGGAGCGGGGTGGGGCAATGGAAAGGAATTTCTTGGGAATTTCATGACTCCACCTTCCCCCCCCCCCAACCCCGGCCCAGCCCCACCTCACCCTACAAAGGCGCGACCTGGCTGATCCCTGCCCTGCAGAAGCCCGATTTCTCGCCAGCAAACTGGTCCCCGAGGCTACCGAGCGTTCCCGCCACGCCACAGGAACCCTTCCAGCTCGCCTTCGAGCTCTGGGGACCCCTCCACAGCGGGGCCTCTTGGAATTCCCCGCCGGTCTCCGCGAGCACACTCGGCGGGCTGGTGCAGCCAAAACTACCTTCACCTGGCGGTGTCCTCCCTCTCCCTCAGAGACATCCAGCCATCACCCTCAAAACTGGAAGGGAGGACCCTGAGTGATCTAGATAAATCGACTCCGTGCCCCTCTCCCACATGCACACACCTGACAGATGGGGAAACTGAGGCTCAAAGAGCCGAGCCCGGAAAAGAGCTTGACTCCGCAGGCCAGTCCTGTAACCTTATGCCTGACAAACAAAACCTTATTGTCAATGGAGGAGGACAGAGGGTGGGAGTGACTAAACAGCTCTAACTTCTGCCTGCCACCTGCCAGGACTCCCCTCCCCGGGCTTAGTAAGAGGAGAGTCAAACGCTCTGATGCCCGGGAAGGAGCAGGCCTCGCGTTCTGGTGGGCTCCTCTGTGGGACCCCCGGGTCCGAAGAACAGTGGCAAATAAACCTCTCCTAGGTTATGCACTCTATTGTGAACAACAGATGAGCCAGTCTTGCTCGCCAGCACCCAGCACATAGTAGAGCTTAATTTATGCATTTGAGGCTGGCCGCAGTGGTGGTGGCTCAGGCCTGTAATTCCAGCACTTTGAGAGGCTGAGGGGGGCAGATCGCTTGAGCCCAGGAGTTGGAGACCACCCTGGCCAACTTAGCAAAACCCCGTCTTTACTAAAAATACAAAAATTAGCTGGATGTGGTGGCACACACCTGTAGTCCCAGCTACTTGGGAGGCTGAGGTGGGAGAACCCCTTGAGCCTTGGAGAGGGAGGTTGCAGTGAGGCTGTTTTCATCAGTGCACGCCAGCCTGGACAACAGAACAAGACTCTCAAAATATATACATACATATATGCATTTGGCCCTTTATAGCCACAGGTTTCAGAACCTGCAGATACCTGGGCTGACTGTGAGCATCCTCAGATTTTGGTATCCGTGGGGATACTGAAACCAATACCCTGCCAATATGAAGGGAGGACTGTATTTGTAGAAGGAATGGCTGCATCAACTGCAAAAATTAAAATGAAAAATGCAAATATGTCAATTCAGAGGTGAGTGAAGGATTTGGAGGAAGATCACTGACAGGAAGGGCCCTGAATTAGGGGCTGGACTTTGTCCTCTACCTTCTCTCCAGGCGATGAGGGATACCTGAAAGGCCACCCATGGAAAAGGGGAAGAAAGTGTCCCCTGATTCTCAGAAGAGCCACCGCTGCTGTTGTAAGCAGGTATCAGGTGGTGTCGCTGGCTGCATCATTCATCAACCACACACATTAGTGTGAGTGTTACCCTTCAGCACTGTGCCTTCCAGAAGCCCCTGGCTGAGGAAGCACTGCTTCTGAGCCACAGAGACAGCTGATTTATGGACTATTTTATCACTGCTTCTAAACTGTGGCACTAAACCTAACACAGAGGGTAATGGTAGTGCTGTATCCATTCATTCACTCAATAAATATTTGCTGAACACCATCTGCATGTCAGGGAATGTACTAGATGTTATGTATATAGAGATGAAAAAGCCATAGTCCCTGTCCCACACAGCCCACCAGACAGACACAAAAACAAAAATATGATGTCATGAGTTAGATGGAAGGAGAGAGACCTGACAAGGGTATTGTTGGAACACAGAGGAGGAGCACTGAACCCCGTGGGAAAGGAGGCTCCAGGCTTAACTTTTTGGAGGAGGTGAAACTTAAGTGAACCTTAAAGAATGAGAGTCAGTCAGATAGAGTGTGGGAAGTTATTCCCGGGAGAAGGACCGGCCTGAGCTAATGCATAGGGACAGGAAACTGCATAGTATACAAAGGAATGTCTAGCATCTCAATGTGGCTGGACTAGAAATCCAAGGCTGGGAAGGGCAAGAGATGGGGCTAGAGAGGTGCACAGCAACCAGACCATGAAGGTCTCGTGTGGATCTAAGGCCAGGTGGAGTGTGGATCTAAGGGGAGCAAGGCTGGCTGGAAGCTTTGACACCAGTTGCAAAGCTGTTGCAATAATCCAGGTCAAAATGGAGAATCATGGATAGACCAGAAATACTTAGAGGATAAAACTGAGAGACCTAGGAGTTTGACTGAGGAGACAGAAGTGTTTTTGTTGAGAGATCCCATATACTTTACCTGTATTAAGTTCCTCCTGTGAGGTGAGAGTTGTGTCTGTCTTACAGAGAAAACAAACTGAAGCTCGGAGAAGTAGTAACTAGTCCAAAATGGACCAGTATATGTGACTCCCAGACCCATGCCTTTAACTCCAGTCGTTCTCAACCCTAGGATATTTTAACAGCTCCCCCACACAAGGGATATTTGTTGATGTCTGGAGTCATTTTGGGTTATGACAACTGGTGGGTTCCTAGTGGCATCCAGTGGATGCAGGCTGGGGATGCTGGTAAACATTCTACAATGGATAGGACAGCAACTCCACAACAAAGAATTATCCAGGCCGGGCACGATGGCTCACCCCTGTAATCCCAGCACTTTGAGAAGCTGAGGGTGATGGATCACTTGAGGTCAGGAGTTCGAGACCAGCCTGGGCAATGTGGCAAAAACCCATCTTTACAAGAAATACAAAAATTAGCCAGCCATGGTGGTGTGAATCTGTAGTCTCAGCTACCTGTGGGGCTGAGGCAGGAGGACTGCTTGAGCCCGGGAGGTCAGGACTGCAGTGAGCCATAATTGCACCATTGCACTACAGCCTGGGTTACAGAGCAACACCCTGTCCAGAAAAGAAAGAGAGAGAGAGAGAGAGAGAGAGAGAGAGAGAGAGAGAGAAAAGAACCAGCTCAAAATTTCAAGAGTGCTGAGGTTGAAATCCTGCGTTAATCATCAGTTTATAGTTTAGATAATCTGGTGAATGGTGGCATTCACCAGATGGCATTCATATCTATATGACCAGTTGAGATAGAACAGAAGAGGAAAACATTTGGGAACAGAATCATGGATTGAGTTTGAATACACTGAATCTGGAGTGCTCTTAGAGTGTCCAGATTCCGTTGTCCAGCAAACAGTTTGACTGCATAGCCCTGACCTCAGGCAAAACAAGAGCTGAGAGTCATCTGCATATGGATGATATTAACACCATGAGACCACCCATGAAGAATGCCCAGATGGAGATGAGGGCAGAACACTGAAGAGCAACACTTAGGGACAGCAAAGAACAAGAACCCCTGAAGGAAACAAAGAAAATGGTCATCCAGGAACAAGGAGAGCCTGAAGTATATGGTGTTGTGGAGGTCAAAGGAGTAAGGTTTCAAAGTAGGAGGAATTGGCAATGTCAGATATACTCAAAAAGTCTGGAAAGTAAGGCCTAAACAGTGTTCTTGGATATGACAGTTGAAAATTCATTGGTGACCTTGGCCAATGGAATTTTGGTAAAAGCTGTAAGTTTTAAAGGGACATCAGGAGTGAAGAAATGGAGACAGTGAATATAGAAGGGAAAAGAAGTAGCTAGAGGGGCAATAGTTAGAGGTAAGTACTGAGATCAAAGGAGGATTTCTCTTAAAACTGGAAAATGTGAGCTGTTTGTTGTTTGAGAAGAATTCAGTTAAGTAAGAGGAAAACATTGAAAATGTAAGCAAAAGAAAGTTGAGGGAGCCAGGTGCAGTGGCTCATGCCTGTAATTCCAAAACTTTGGAAGTCCAATGCAGATGGATCACTTGAGCTCAGGAGTTCGAGACCAGCCTGGACAACATGGCAAAAACCCATCTTTACCAAAAAGACAAAAAATTAGTCAGGCGTGGTGGAGTGTACCTGTGGTCCCAGCTACTTGGGAGGCTGAGGTGGGAGGATTGCAAGAGCCTGGGAAGTTGAGGCTGCACTGAGCCATGATTGGGCCACTGCACTCCAGCCTGGGTGACAGAGCCAGACTCTATCTAGAAAAAAAAAAAAGGAAAGTAGTTGAGGGACAGCACAAAGTTCTTGAGGAGATAGGACCATATGGGTGCAAGGACACAGGCTAAGGGATGAGCCATTGAACAAGAAGAAAGCCTCTCATCTGGTTGGGTATGGTGACTTATGCCTATAATCCCAACACTTTGGAAGGCTGAAGCAAGTGGATTACTTGAGCCAAGAAGTTCAAAACTAGCCTGACCAACATGGTGAAACCCTGTCTCTACTAAAAATACAAATATTAGCTGGATATGGTGGTTTATACCGGTAGTCTCAGCTACTTGGGAGGCTGAGGTGGGAGGATCACTTGAGCCCGGGAGGCAGAGGTTGCAATAAGTGGAGATCGCACCACTGCACCCCAGCCTGGGTGACAAGAGTGAGACCTGGTCTCAAAAAGAAAAGAAAAGAAAAAGACCCTCATCTGAAAAGAGAGGAGGGGGAGTTATAATGGGTGAGGATGCCCACAGTGTGTGGGAAGATGGTCAGGAAGTGCATTGAAACAATAACTGATGAACTTATCTTCTCAATAAGGGAGGCCTTGAGGATGGACCAAGGTAATGGACTGACCCATCTTCTCATTCATGGCCATCACACTGTGAGATGATACTGGGGACTTTAGTCTCAGTATAACACAAGCTTTTTTAGAGAGAACAAAGTTGCTAAAAGTGTTGAATCTTTAGGGATGCTAAAGTATATGCATATTTATAACATCCATTCTTTTTTTTAATTGGACATAACAGAGTCAAAAATGCACTAATCAAGTACACTAATCTTACATATCACTCAGTAAAATTTTAGATGTCTACACCCATATAACCTCTTTTCAGGTCAAGATATAAAACGTTTGTGGCACCTTGGTTTTTCTCATGCCTCTTCCACACTATACTTCCAATTCATGGAGGTGCCCACTCTTCCGACTTCCTATCACCAACGATCATTTTTATTTATGAGCTTTTTATAAACACAGTATGTATACTTTGGTTTCTGGGTTTTTTTTTTTCTTCTCAGTTTAATGTCTATAACATTCATTTATATTGTGGCTTGTATCAGTAGTTAATTTGCTTTTGTTGTTTAGCATTCTATTTTATGAGTAGATCCTAAGAAATTTATCTATTCTTCCATTGATGGGTATTGTTTCCAGTTTAGAATGTTTATGAATAAAACTACTATGAACATTTTTATGTGGGCTTTCTGCGAACATACACATGCATTTCTCCTGGATATATACCTAAGAATGGAATTGTTGGTCAGGTGTGATGGCTCACACCTGTAATCACAACATTTTGGGAGGCCAAGGCAGGAGGATCACTTGAGTCCAGTAGTTCAAGACAAGCCTGGGCAACATAATGAGACCCAATCTCTATAAAAAATACAAATAAAAATAATAATAAAAAAGTAGAGGCTGGGTGTGGTGGCTTACGCCTGTAATCCCAGCACTTTGGAAGGCCAAGGTGGATGGATCAAAAGGTCAGGAGTTCAAGACCAGCCTGGCCAACATGGTGAAAACCTGTCTTTACTAAAAATACAAAAAATTAATCAGGAGTGGTGACAGGCGCCTATAATCTCAGCTATTCAGGAGGCTGAGGCAGGAGAATTGCTTGAACCTGGATGATGGAGGTTGCAGTGAGCTGAGATTGTGCCATTGCCCTCCAGCCCAAGCAACAGTGTGAGACTCTGTCTCAAAAAAAAAAGACAGAGGTAGCCCTGTCCATCTTAGAATAGACAGTTTATGCTCTATAGTCAGTGAATGATTGTTTAGGGAGGAGGCTGTTAGGTCCTGTGTAGAGCTGTTTTGTTTTGGTTTGCTTTGGTGAGAAGCTGAAAAAGGTCTACTTTATATGACTTTTCAATTAAAAGTTTAATAGAAACAGCTCTTACAAAAGACAAGGTGTGGTGGCTCATGCCTATAATCCCAGTACTTTGGGAGGACCAGGCAGGCAGATCACTTAAGATCAGGAGTTCAAGACCAGCCTGGCCAACATGGTGAAACCCCTTCTCTACTAAAAATACAAAAATTAGCTGGGTACGGGGGTGCATGCCTATAATCCCAGCTACTTGGGAGGCTGAGGCAGGAGAATTGCTTGAACCTGGGAGGCGGAAGCTGCAGTGAGCCAAGATAGCGCCACTGCACTCCAGCCTGGGTGATGGAGCAAGACTCTGTCTCAAAAAAAAAAAAAAAAAAATCCCTGGGATTACATGTTCAGCCAGAGTGGAGTGAGGTTAGACTGTGAAGGAAAATGGGCAAAGTAGAGAGATTCATCTGGGAAACAATACAACTCTTTTCTTCCTGTATTGTCCTTTTTTCATCCATCCTTGGCATCTCTCTGCATGCAATGACAAAAGAACGAAGATAGATTGTGGGCAGTTCTTGCCAGAATTCTTGTTACACCAGTGGGTGTGAACTGAGACCCAAAAAGTTTGCTGAAGTCAGTGGCAAGGAGAATTGAAATTCCTTCTACCAGTCAGAGTTTTTCTGCAGAGCTGCTCAAGGAACAGGAAACTCCCAAATAAGCAGCAGCAGCTGAGACCACAGCCTAATTCATCACCAGCCCTCCAGGCAGCTGTGCCGCCACAGGCCAGCTGGC
This sequence comes from Sapajus apella, assembly GCF_009761245.1. Classification (NCBI taxonomy): domain Eukaryota; kingdom Metazoa; phylum Chordata; class Mammalia; order Primates; family Cebidae; genus Sapajus; species Sapajus apella. The sequence goes on along the minus strand of NW_022436999.1, from coordinate 4,105,029 downwards.
AACGAGTCACTCAGAGAGCCTAGGTGCTTTGTTGTTGAAAGAACCTACTCTGGAGTAGATGACCCAGCTTCCCTTGGAAAGGAGGAATGATTATGTCTATGGGTTCTGGGAAGACTCATTGAACACCCACTTTGGGCCAGGCAGAATGCCAGGGGATTCAAAGGAGTCTCTCAAACCTCATGGTTTCCCTGGTACAAAGCCATAGGTTTCCTCCCCCAGAAGTCATCCATCCAACAGGCATAATCTGAGAAGATAACAATGAACTGGATTAGGCTGGGTGCTCAGAGGCTTATGCCTGTAGTCCCAGCATTTTGGGAGGCCCAGGTGGGTGGATCACCTGAGGTCAGGAGTTTGAGACCAGCCTGACCAATATGGAGAAATCCAGCTACTCAGGAGGCTGAGGCAGGAGAATCACCTAAACCCAGAAGGCAGAGGTTGCGGTGAGCCGAGATCACGCCATTGCATTCCAGCCTGGGCAACAAGAGCGAAACCACCTCAAAAAAAAAAAAAAAAAAAAAAAAAAAAACTGGATTGACACATGAGGTGACATAAAGAAGGGAGAGTGCCAGCCCCATGCCTGGCATGCAGCAGGCCACCTCAATGCACATGAGTTTCTTCTCCACCCTGCTGTGGGTAACTGACTATGCAAGGTCCTGTGTAGAAACAGACAAGCAGGGTCTGCAAGATTCTGGAAACTAAAAGCACTATGTACCCAGAGATCTAGCCATTGCCTTCCTTGTGTCCTGAGTTCTTCTCTAACCTTACAGCCTAAGGGTAATAGGCTCCTATGAGCTCTTCCTAAGAGCTCAGGGCATGGTAGTCATTAGAATGTTTGTAGAATGCTAGAAGGAGGTACGAAATAAATCACTATGTTTTTTTTGGTTTTGGGCTTGGGAAACCAGGAACCTCCGTTTTGTCCCCAGTCCCAGTAGCAATATAATTAATGGACTTGCCTTCCCTGAACGCCCACAGCACACCATTTGTAAATAAGAGAGTATATGTTGCTTTTAGTCCTTTGTCCATATTTTCTCACATGGTCTCTATGAAGCCTCACCCCTCTTCTTTCTCCCACTCAGTCTAACACGGGTCCTAGGACACCATAGGTGCTCCAGTTCAATATTCCCTGAATGAAAAATGGCATTGGCCAAATTCCATCTCACTGCCCGTTTCCCCATCAATCCATGGGAGGCTTGGGTAGGCCAGTGCTTCACCATAGTCTATGCAAGCACTTCCTAAGTTCTTGGGCCTCCTGAGAAGTTAGTGGTAGTGAAATTGAGTTAGCTGTTCCCCTTCCCATACCTCAGCCAGCAGCACTCAGCCATCAGCCACAAGGATGAATTCCACTGCACCAGCTTCTGCTTCACTGGAACTGTCTGCTGTAGGGCCAATTCTTCTCCCTCCCACCAGAAATCAGTGAGGCAGGGAGGGAGACACTCAGCAGTTTCCCTCAGGTGGGATCTCTAATAAGAGGCTGGCAGAAAAGTTCCTGTTCTTCCCATACTCTGCCTAGCCCTCAGGTCTCAGGTGAGAGAATATCTGGCTTATCAGGTACACTCTTTTCCCTAGTGATCAGGCATACACACACATACACACACACACACACACACACACACACACACACATATTCCCCAGATGCCAGGGATAAACCAACCTGGACCCTCAGTAATCTCTACCTTAGATGGCTACCTTGAGGTCAGCTCTGGGAGCAGAGCTAGTCAGGCTTGAGAGCTGCTCAGCCTGAGCCCTCCAAGGAGGGCTGGGAGCTCTTCCCCAACTACCTCTTGTTCCCAGCAAAAATCAGAGCAACACACCCAAATCACAGCTGAGAAAATAAAGACCTAAATAAATGGAAAGATGATTCATTATGTTCATAGATTGGAAGAATCAATAACCCCCACTTTAGTGCCTAACCTGCAACACAGCATTGGCCTTACAAGCTACATGTTCAGCCACTAGCTGGAAAGTCACTCTGTCCAGATCACTTCCATGGAATGATGGGATAGCTTTTAGGGGCAGATATTGTTATGTGGGACGCAGGATAAGGCCAGGAGACCTGAGCTCACCGGGCTTCAGCTTACTCATCTGCAGAATGACAGTGCTGGATTCCTGAGACAGTCTTTAAGCTCCTGGTGATAAAGTTCTGAACACTGTCCTAAGAACATCTTTTTCCAATTCCTCCTTTATATCTCCAGTGACAAGAGGATTTGAATCTTCTGAAACAGTGTTTCTCTACCTTGAATAATACTAAGCAAGATCCTTTAGAAAGGATACAAACCCTCACAAAGTTACTTAGTTTTCATTTTAATGTTCCTTAAATGTGGATGAACATAAAACTAGACACAAAACTAAGGTTTGGGGCTTACAATCAACTATAAAATGAAAACAAGCTTACAAATTCTATTTAAAAGAAACTATAAAACCAGTAAGATTCAAATTAGCCACATTAATTTAAATGTAACTGTTGCTATTTGCTGAAACAAAATTGCTACTCCCAGCATGATTCAGTTCTGACTGTGATCAGGCAGGTGGTTCTTTCTGCCTTGGGGATGCCGGTATCACCACATGCCAGGCAATGACTCAGTTCTCCTACCACTTTCTCTATTTGAACTACTGCATCAGGGCATCATTTAACCTTCACTTAATGAGAACACACTGTAATGCATCAAGTTCCCTCTGCTGTTTTCTCATTAGCACTGAACAATTAAAGTTAAAAAAAATTTTTAAATCTTTGTACCAACAGGATCCTTCTCTTAAATTTCAATGTCCTTATCTATAACACAGAATCACTTCCATTCCACCTACCTCACAGGATGGCTGTGCCATTCATTCATTCATTCATTCAACTATTTTTTATTGAGTACCTACTATGTGCCAAACACTGTTTTGGCACAGTGGATGTGGCAGTGACCAGAAGGGACACAAGTCCCTACCCCATGGAGCTTACATTTCAATTGAGAGAGCCTGGTAAGAAAATAAAGAAGTAAAATAATGTGATAGTGTTAGGCTCTAAGGTAAAAAAAAAAAAAAAAATATAAATATATACATATATATATATATATATATATATATATATGTATGGCAGAGAAGGAGAATTGAGAGTTCGGGGAGACATAGAGGGAGGTTACATATTTTAAACAGGGCGTTCAGGGAAGGTTTGTTGAGTAGGTAGCATTTAAGACCTAAATAAGGTGAGAAAACACCTCATTTAGGTCTTAAATGAGGAGCAGCCAAGAGATCACAGTAGCTAGCAAGAAATAATGCACATGAGACATACACAGAAAAGTGCAATGCAGATGTGGGTATAATAGATACCTGTTGTTTTGCTGCCCAGCAGCCATTTCCCCCTCCTGGCAACCATAACTTGATATTCCTCTGGGAGTGCAACTCCCCTGCTCCAATCCCTGGGCTTCAAGTAGAGTTGACCCCACACCTAGTCTACAGGGCTGGGCAAATGAAAGGTCTAGCCAATCAGAGCACAACGATTGGGTTAGGGCATGGGACCCAATCAGAATGAAGGATGCATAATGAAACCTTTTTTTTCTTTGAGGCAGGGTCTTGCTCTGTCACCCAAGCGGTAGTGCAGTGGTGCTATCACGGCTCACTGCAGCCTTGACTTCCTGGGCTCAAACAATCCTACCACCTTAGCTGGGATCACAGGCATGCACCACCATGTCCAGCTTATTTACTTATTTATTTACATACTTATTTATTTAGAGACAGAGTCTCATTCTGACACCCAGGCTGGAGTGTAGTGGCATGATCTTGGCTCATTGCAATCTCCACCTCCCAGGTTCAAGTGATTCTCATGCCTCAACTTCCCAGGTAGCTGGGATTACAGGCATGTGCCACGATGCCCAGCTAATTTTTATATTTTTAGTAGAGACAGGGTTTCATCATGTTGGCCAAGCTGGTCTCAAACTCTTGACCTCAAGTGATCCACGCACCTCAGCCTCCCAAAGTGCTGGGATTACAAGTGTAAGCCATCGTTCCCAGCCCCACTTACTTTTATATTTTGTAGAGATCGGCTCCCTATGTTGCCCAGGCTGGTCTTGAGCAATCCTCTTGCCTCAGACTCCCAAAGGACTTGCTGGGATTACAGGTATGAGCCACTGCACCTGGCTTCCCATCCCTGCCCACCCCCCGCCCCCAATGAGACTCTTGCTGGCACTCCTGGGAGAGAGGCACAAAGTCTTCCCCAGCAGTAAGAATGATGTGAGCCTGGACCTTTCAGAAGTCACCACATGGAAACTGAGAAAAAAGCCAATGCAAGAGAAGACCCATCGAAGAGGTGAAGGGAAACCAAGTCTCATCTAAGAGATGAAGAGAAACCAAGACATTTTTTTTTTTTTTTTTGAGATGGAGTCTCACTCTGTTGCCCAGGCTGGAATGCAGTGGTACGATCTCAGCTCACTACAACCTCTACCTCCTGAGTTCAAGTGATTCTTCTGCCTCAGCCTCCTGAGTAGCTGGGATTACAGATGTGTACCACCACATCCAGCTATTTTTTTTTGGATTTTTAGTAGAGACAAGGTTTCACCATGTTGGCCAGGCTGGTCTCAAACTCCTGACCTCAAATGATCCACCTGCTTTGGCCTCCCAAATTGCTGGGATTACAGGCATGAGCTATCTCATCCAGCCCCCAGTGATGTCTTTTGATGACTCGTATCTAGTTATCTCTACCTCTAGTCTTCACAGTTACGTACACCAGTTAGTTCCCTTTTTTGCTTAAGCCGGTGTATTAGCTATCTATTGCTACATAATAGACTACTGCAAAACTTAGGGGCTTCAAAGAACAAATATTTCTTATTGCACAGTGTGTGTAGGTCAAGGATTTCGGAGCAGCTTAGCTGGGTGGTGCTGGCTCAGGGTCTCATATAATTTCAGACTGAATGTTAGCAAGGACTCTGGAGGCTTGACAAGGCCTGAAGGATGTGAAATCACATGCCTGTCCACCTGTGTCTTTTGACAGAGGCTTCAGTTCCTTGCCTTTCAGGCTGTCCTTCAGCTGATGGAGTGCTCAGAACATGGCAGCTGGCTTCCTCCAGAAGAGCCACCCAGGAGAGGGCCAGTAAGGGATAAGCCTCCATGACTTTTATGAGTCACACATTGTCTCTGGAGTCACACATTGTCACTTCTCACTTATTCTATTTGTCAGAAATGAGTTATCAAGTCTAGTCTGCACTCAAAGGGAGGAGAAGTATCAAAGAATTTACAGACATCTTTTCCCTCCCTCCCTCCCTCCCTCCATCCCTCCCTTCCTCCCTCTCTTCCTTTTTGCCTTCCTTCTTTCCTTCTTTCCTTCCTTCTTCCTTCCTTCCTTCCCTTTTTTAACTGTAGCTCACTATGTCACCCAGGCTGGAGTACAGTGGTGCAATGACAGCTCACTGCAGCCTCAAACTCCTGGGCTCAAGCAATCCTCAGCTTCCTGAGTAGCTAGGACTACAGGAATGCACCACTACATCTGGCTAACTTTTTTATCTTCTGTAGAGATGGAGTTTCACTATGCAGGCTGGTTTCGGACTCCTGGCCTCAAGTGATCCTTCCACCTCAGCTTCCCAAAGTACTGGGATTACAGGCATAAGCCACTGCACCTGGCCCTGCAGACATACTTTCAAACAATCACACCTAACTTGAGTTTGGTTTCCCGTCACTTGCAACTAAGAGATTTCTGGTAGATATCCAGGAGTTTATCAAGTTGTGTTATTGCTGTTAGAATGTGACTCTTGGTGAACAATCAAAAACCAACAACCAAGGAAGTGCTAACAAAGCACATCTTATAAATGCTCCTTTGACCCTATCCTGCTAAGCTCAAAAACTCCCAAAGGTCCTCATTGTCCATAGGTCCACATTTCTTTACTTTGAGCACAAGGCCCATTATAGCCTGGTCCCAGCGTCTCTCTACCGCTCTCCTACATGCCTTGCTCCAGAATCCCCAAGCTCCCTGTCCTTCTCTGAAGATGCCATATTTTCATGTCTTTATGCCTCTGTCCATGCTGTCCTGTCCATCTTACCTTGCACGTATTCAAGCTAAATTTCAGCTGCCATCCTTGCCTGGGGCCCAGAGGAGATCAGTTTCATCTGGGGTTTCTCATAGCCCCCCCACCCATCTCTCAAAACCCAACACAAATGTTACCTCTTCAGTGAAGATTTGGCTTCAGGCAAAAAAATACATATTCTACTGATGCCAACTAACTGTCAAATGTTTTATATTTGGTATCTCCAGTTCATAAATCCATAAGCTGGCATTTATGTGCTACTTACATCATCCCACTTTACCAATAAGGTAATTCAGGCTCCGCTAGAGAGGGCGAGGAACTTGCTTCTGGTCATCCAGCCAGTAAGTGGCAGAGCAGATATTGGTACAGCCCAGTTAGAGTTAGTTATTCCTTCTGCTCCTTCACAACTTTGCTCATACACACTGAGTATCGCTGATGATGAACCTGGCTACGCCGACAGACGCCAACTTCTTCAGAGCCTGGCCTCCATCTTCTACAACTACCTTTAAGGGAACACTCACTATACATGTTAGGCATAGGAGTTGGTGTTGCACATTTTCCAGATGAGGAAATCGAGGCTCAACGGGATTAAATGACCAAGGTCTGATGCCAAACCTTATCCCCCATGTGACAGTGCATGATATGTAGTAAGTACTCAAAATACATTTGTGGAAGTGGCGGGAGTGAGGAGACTGGGTGGCTCCTGGGCTTCCTATCTCCCACCATCTCCAGCCTGGGGCTGTGAGGCAGCTGTTTCCCTGCCTGAGGTTGGGTGGGAGTGGAGGAGACACTCCAGCTGGAAGTCAAGGGTCTAGCTTCTGGTCCTGGCTCAGCCTCCATCTAGCTGGGTGACCTTGGCAGGTCTCTCCTCCAAGATCCTCTTTCTCTTCATGTAAGGTGAAGGGGTGCAATTGCTACAATCCTAGTAAGCAGTGCCCAGTGAGATCCAAGATGACCCTAGACAGAAAAGGGCAGTCCAAACCCCTGTGGGGCCCAGTACCTGTTCAGGAGCCCAAAACCCAGAGCCCCACTTCACATTCCTTCTAACTCCATCTCAGCACAGCTTAAGAGCATCTCAGCACAGCAAGCATGCTGCATGCTTGGTGACTAAGGCAGGCCTCTGCCCTGAACTGAGTGAGTGCCTAATCTCTGTGGCTGGTCCAGCCTCTCAGGGCTCTACCATGAGAATCCTGCACTCAAAAAGATGCTGAAATGAGCTTTCACACCATGGGCCTTACCTTGCACATATTCAAGCTGAATTGCAGCTGCCATCCTTGCCTGGGACCCACAGGAGATCAGTTTCATCTGGGGTTTCTCATTAGCCCTGCCCCCACCACACACACACACACACACACACACACACACACACACACAAGCTGTGGCCAGCTGAAAAGTGTTTAGATCAACAGCAAGCTTCATCAACTCTTTTCCACTTCCAACCCTTACTAAAAGCATCAGGCAACAGGAGCCCCAGGGCTGACCTTTGCAGCATCCAATGTCATAGCTGTTATTACAGACACAAATAATAGACAGAATAATAACCTGTGGTTAAATAATGTCCTTTAACCAGAGGGCTCGGAGCACTCTGGGAATGTTATTACCTCATGGCCCACCTGACACACTTGTCCACATGCCTTTTCTTCAAGACCCTCAAGTCCCTCTTCCAGGCTCCTGCCTTCTGGAAAGCCCTCCTTCACATTCCCTCTAACTCTATCTCAGCACAGCTTAAGAGCATGGTTCCCCAACCCAAATGCCCATCAACAATAGACTGGACAGGGAAAATGTGGCACATATACGCCATGGAATATTATGCAGCCATCAAAAATGATGAGTTCGTGTCCTTTGTAGGGACATGGATGAACCTGGAAACCATCATTCTCAGCAAACTGACACAAGAGCAGAAAATCAAACACTGCATGTTCTCACTCATAGGCGGGTGTTGAACAATGAGAACACATGGACACAGGGAGGGAAGCACTACACACTGGGGTCAGTTGGGGGGAAATAGGGGAGGCACAGTGGGGGGTGGGGAGTTGGGGAGAGATAGCATGGGGAGAAATGCCAGATATAGGTGAAGGGGAGGAAGGCAGCAAATCATACTGCCATGTGTGTACCTACGCAACAATCTTGCATGTTCTTCACATGTACCCCAAAACCTAAAATGCAATAAAAAAAATTAAAAAAAAAAGAGCATGGTTCCCAGGTCTTAGCCAGGAGCTGCCCTGAGTGACAGCCTTATGGAAGAGGTTGTTCAGGTGTCAAAGGTCTTTTTATCTCCCACAGTGGCCTATAATCCTGAGCACATCCCATCACTGACCTATTTCCCATATGCTTAGAAGCAAGAATTATTAACAGGGAATGTGTTGAAGTGTTTTCAACCACTAGAAATGGGGGAAATTAGATAAATATAATTTTGAAGCTCTTAAGTGGCTTGCTACAGTTGTTGGTCCTCCCCGTTCCTGGCTGGCCACAGGCACCACTTGTAGAAGTTATCTGCAAATACAAGCTTTCTTACAAAATTCTTTCCCTTAAGGTACATGTGAACTTTGTTGGTAGATGCTGCTATTGGTTTCTTTCCTGCTTTCCTTCCTCTGATTCTTTCTTCCTTTCTTTCCTTCCTTTCTTCCCATCATCTAAAAATCAGAATTCCTTTGAACTGGAGCTGAATATAGAGGGGGAGGGAGAGAGAGAGAGAGAGAGAGAGAGAGAAGGAGAGAGAGAGAGAGAGAGAGAGAGAGAGAATGAGAAAAAAGAAAGAAAAATCAGATTACATTTGCTGTCATACCAGAAGTACCCAGTTTATGGCCAAGAAAAAGCTAACCTACCCCTGGAAACTCCAAAACATTTTGGGAGCCTCAGAAAATCACAATGTATGGACCAAGTAGCTTTTTTTGAATCGCTTCGGAAATAAATCTGCAGGCAGGAGATTATCTGGAGTGAGGAAGAAATGTACAAGGAGGTGGGGAGATAAATGGAGATTAAAAAGACCTAGTCTTTTTCGTACCTAGAGGCACATGGTTAAAAAAAAAAAAAAAAAGACCTAGTCTTTTTCATATACAGCCTTCTCTCTGAAACAATGGCTGTGGCTTCACAACAACATGTAAATAATGTGTGTTCTGAAATATTTTCAACTCTTTAAAAAGGAAAGGACTGACAAGGGTTGGTGGCTCACACCTGTAATCCCAGTACTTTGGGAGGCCAAGGCCGGCAGATCACCTGAGGTCAGGAATTTGAGATCAGCCTGGCCAACATGGCGAAACCCCATCTCTACTAAAAATACAAAAATTAGCTGGGTGCAGTGGCACACACCTGTAATCCCACCTACTCAGGAGGCTGAGGTAGGAGAATCGCTTGAACCTGGGAGGCCAAGGTTGCAGTGAGCAGAGATCGCACCACTGCACTCCAGCCTGGGTGACAGAGCCACACTCTGTCTCAAAAGAAACAAAAAGGAAAGGACTATAGAACAGGAGGGAAGGCCAGTGCCTGTGTTAACTCACCTGTGAATATCCATTTACCTAGCTCCCCGTGAAAGAATCAGGGAAGAATCAGAGATCGCAGATCCAGGTGTACGCTGGACAAGATGGGGAGGAGGCTGGGGTGGGAGCTTCTACCTGGACAAAGTGAGCTGCAGAACGCACAAAACATGAGGAGAAAGGAGGGGGCAAGAAGAGCAGAGCAAGAGTGAGCAAATCCAGGTGCTGCTGTTAGAGAGGTAAGGGCAGGGTGCACCTGAGTGGGTGTCAATGGCCCATCCTCAGGAGAGTGTGCTTTAATCCAGAGCTAAATTGGGAAGAACCTGGAGCCCAGAAGAGAAACTCAGTTTTCTCAGGCCTCTCATGGGCTGGAGACAGCTAACTAACCCTAAGTTCAGGAGTAGCCCCTCAAGGGTTGGGTTCTCAAAGAGGGCCCTGCGCTTGAGGAAGGGAGTTCCCAGAAGAGGCTATATAATTTAATAAATTAAACCCACCTTCAAATCTTGCTCTACCAATGACACTGAACTTTTTCAAGACTGGCCACATATGGAGTGGCTCTGATTCGAACATTTTCTATTTGTAAAATGGGAAAATTAGCAATATCTATGAGGCAAGGTGTATTAGTCAGGGTTCTCCTGAGAAACAGAACCAATGAGACGTATGTGGAAGAGACTTCTTTCTTTTTTTGAGATGGGGTCTCACTCTGCCTCTCAGGTTCCAGCGATTCTCCCATCTCAGCCTCCCAAGTAGCTGGGATTACTGTACCCATCACCATGCCCGGCAAATTTTTTGTATTTTTAATAGAGATGGGGTTTCACCCTGTTGGCCAGGCTGGTCTTGAACTCCTGACCTCAAGTAATCTGCCTGCCTCAGCCTCCCAAAGTGCTGGGATTACAGGCGTGAGCCACCACGCCCGGCCGGGAGAGATTTCTTATAGGGAACTGGCTCCTGTGATTATACAGGCAGGAAAGTCCCAAGATCTGCAGCGTGAGTTGGCAAGCTGAGACCCAGGAGAATTAATGGCTTCATTCTAGTCCAAGTCCAAAGGCCCAAGAGCCAGGAGAGCTGATGTCTCACCAGAGGAAAGGGTCCAAAAGCAGGGAAAAAGCCAATGTCCCAGCTCAGAGGTCATCAGGCAGGAAGAATCCTGTCTTACTTAGGGGAGGGTCAGCCTTTGTTCATTTCAGGCCTTCAACTGATTGGACGAGGCCCACCCACAAACTAGGGAGGAAAGCTGCAGTCCATCAATTCCAATGATCCTCTCAGCCCTCCAACACCCTCACAGAAACACCCAGACTAATGTTTGACCAAATAGCTGGGCATCCTGTGGCTCAGTCAGGTTGATACATAAAATTATCCCTCACACAAGGTTATTTTGAGGATGGACTAAATGAAATTGCATCTGTGGAAGAGCTTGGTAAACTGTGTAGATGATAGGAAGTTGAGTTGATCACTGCACACCTGTGCCTCGTTCTTGGCCTGAAATTCTGGTCTGCTGTCTCAAAGATAAAGTATGTCCTTGTGCTGAGGGACAAGGGATGTGGCAGCCATGGCAGGGAAAGGTAAGGGGCAGAGCAACTGACAAATGTATCTGTGTGTGGAACCAGGACACCAGTACCTGGGGGAACTTTGCACTCATGAGAAAAGACACCTAGAGGAGCCGAAGCAGAGAGCTGCCCAGGGAGAACGACCAGGCAGGGTCTGGCTCCTTGGTGGCCTTTCCCCTGAGGAGCCACAGTGGAGACATTCCCAGCCCATCCTTGTCATGGTCTCTGTGGCCTGCTATTCCTATCAGTCTCATGCAGGAAAGTGCCAGGGCCAGGGGGTCATCCGTCTCCTCATGTCCCCTCAAGCTAAAGGTTATGCGTATAATGGGTATACAGACACACACACACACACACACACACACACACACACACACACACACACTCCCTATAAAGCTAGATTAAATTAGACAAGGATTCAAAATTTTATCAAAAGCAAGGCAAGGCTGGCTGAGTGTGGTGGCTCATGCCTGTAATCCAGAACTTTGGAAGGCAGAGGCAGGCAGATTGCCTGAGCTCAGGAGTTCAAGACCAACCTGGCCAACATGGTGAAACTCTGTCTCTACTAAAAATACAAAAATTAGCCAGGTGTGGTGATGTGCACCCGTAATCCCAGCTACTCAGGAGGCTGAGGCAGAGAATTGCTTGAGTCTGGAAGGTAGAGGTTGCAATGAGCTGAGATTGTGCCACTGCACTCCAGCCTGGGTGACAGAGGGAGACTCTGTCTCAAATAAAACAAGGAAGAATCAGCAGCAAGGCAGGAGCACAGGCAGTACCACCCCTGGGCTTCCTTTGGCTCTCAGGATTATGGAGGATGCAGGAGCAGTCACCTGCCTCAATCCCTGGCAAATAGGATCTCACTGGAAAGCTGGATTTACTCTTGTGGCACCACCCTATTACAGTAGGGTTTACATCATGGTTCCAGAAGGATTTATTCTTAGCAATCTACCTGCAAGTCAAGAGAATGTTCATAAGCATGGCCTCTCCTGGTTCTGGATCTGTCTTGACACATCCCCAGGGTCACATCCTGATGATGTAGCTAAGCAGAATCAGTGCTCCGGAGTCCCTGAAGGGTACGTGCGCCCAGCCTTCCAGCAAGCACATGCCCTGCAGATGCCCTGAAAATGGAGTCATGTGTTGTTTGAGGGAGGAGCAGCACCTTCAGGACTGGGCAGGCTGCTGGGACTCCACACTCAGGACCACACCCGGATCAAGGAGGGGTGGTGTGTCAGGAGGAAGTGAGGGGCGTTACCACCTGCCAGTCAGCAAGCATTTACTAAGCACTCACTTAGTCTGAAGGGTCAGGTGGACTGTGGCTTAGAACCCAGTTCTGGAGTTCGCTTCCTGTGACACCTTGGGCTAGTCTAAATTCTCTCTTCTTAACATTGCACTTCTCAACTCCAAATAAAATTACTTGATGAACCTCAAAAATAGCAACTATACCTGGGCCCCAAAGCTGACCAACAAAAACAGACTCTCTGGGAGGGACCCAGACATTAGTAGGTTACAGACTTCCCAGGTAATTCAACTTGAATACGCATCTCTGTATTCTCTTTTCTTTCTTTCTTTTTTTTTTTTTTTTTTTTTTTTTTTTTGGGGACAGAGTCTGGCTCTGTCGCCGAGGTTGGAGTGTAGTGGCATGATCTCAGCTCACTGCAACCTCTGCTTCCGGGGTTCAAGCAATTCTCATGCCTCAGTCTTCTGAGTAACTGAGATTACAGGTGCACACCAACACGCCTGGCTAATGTTTTGTATTTTTTTTTTTTTTTTTTGAGACGGAGTTTCACTCATGTTACCCAGGCTGGAGACCGGGTTTTGCCATGTTGCCCAGGCTGGTCTTGAACTCCTTAGCTCAGGCAATCCACCCGCCTTGGCCTCCCAAAGTGCTAGGATTACAGGCGTGAGCCACCGCGCCCAGCTGCATCTCTGCATTTTCTAATTTGCTGCTTCTAGTCTGCCCAGTTTGGTAACCAGATAACCAGGCTCGTTAGGGAAGCGTGGAAGGCGGGGAGGGGTATTAAATCGACCAATTTAATGTACCTCCAAATTCAAATTGGAGCCCCGGAGGCAAATACAAGGAGGCAAATTTTGGTTAGGGCTAAAAACCAAGGCTGTGTCTTCATGACCAGCCTATGTACCACACATGATGAGCAGTTTGTATAAATTTTTATTGAGTATGCCTAATTTTGCCCACCTTGAGGACTTACCTAGTTTAGTTGACTTTGCTTCAGATAGTTTTTGGCTGTTTCCAGGAGTCAAATCCATTCCCAAGAGTTATCTCAGTGTCACTTCCTGTAATAGCAAGTTCCCAGACCTGTCTGAGTTACCAGCTTTCTCCCTGCGAAGGTCATGGTGATCACCCACATGCCATGCTGTGGAGAGATTTCAATGAAATAATGAAAGGGTGTGACGGCTCTGGATTGCGCTGGCTGAACCTGATCAAAGGCAGACCCTCACGCCAGCAGTGAGATCTAAAAGGACTGCGTTCATTCCCGGCTCTGAAAGTCATTCTAACCCTGGTTTTGAAGTCAGATGACCTGAGTTCAGCCTTATCACCCAGTAGTGATGTGACTCTCTAAACCTCAGTTTCCTCATCTGTTATTGAAGCTGTGAGGGTCAAATGGGCTAATACCCAGAGGCCTCTTAGCACAGAGCCTAACATTTGGCAGATGCTCCATAAATGTTAATACCTTTAATTACCCTGGAAGCCTAGAGCTTGCCTAAGTGATTTCGAAGGGAATGGTTATTTAGATATATAAGTCCAGAGCATTTGTTATGAAATCAGCCCACCAGTCTGTGGTCATAGCTCACCCATAGGTTCTTTAACTTCCATTCAAGTCCAGGTCCAAGTCTCTGGAAGTTCCGCTCCTGCAGAGCTTGTTTGGACGTGAGAACAGAAGCCAAAGGAAGTATTTGCTTTGGAACAAAAAATAAAAAGGGGACAAGGATGGATTTCTGGAGGCGCTCACCATTTTACAGAGAGGAATCATCTGTTTCTCATAAGCTGGGGTGTGGGAAGTGGAATCTATTTTCCTAGTCTGACTGAAGTAGCTTCTTACTAGTCTGGCCACAGCTCCTGCAGTTCAGGACTAGGCCCGACTGCAGCCAGGGCTACACTTTGAAAATGGACTTGAATTTATTTTGAGTCTTCAAAGGTTAGGCTGGAAGTCTCTCCAGTTGCTCCCATCCTCTCCTCCATAACTGAATGGGTGTGCATGCGCCTGGATGTGTGAGAGCACGGAAGACTGGGAGGACGTCGCAGGGGAAGGTGTCCAGGTGAGCAGGCCTCAGTTCCTGGCTCTGGAAGAGACTGCAGTCACCCTGAGCTGACTTTGTAAAGGCTTAAGCTCTCCAGTTCCTCTCTGCGGGATTCAAGAAATCACTTTCCTGATTCAGCTAAAAGAACCAGCCTGGTTGCCAAAGCCCCCATACATAACCACATCTTGGACCATTATTAAAAAGGAAACAGTGGCCGGGCATGGTGGCTCACACCTGTAACCTCAGCACTTTGGAGGGCTGAGGCAGGCAGACTGCCTGAGCCCAGGAGTTTGTGATCAGTCTGGGTGACACAGCAAAACCCCATCTCTAAAAAAAAATTAGCTGGGCATGGTGGTGCACACCTGTAGTCCCAGCTACTCAGGAGGCTGAGGTAGGAGGATGGCTTGAGCCCAGGAGGCAGAGGTTGCAGTGAGCTGAGATCACATCATTGCATCCCAGTCTGGGTGACAGAGCAAGACCCTGCCTCAAAAAAAGAAAAAGGTGGGGAAAGGTGCTTTTCCATAGAAGTTTTATTCCTACCTTTTGAGGCTTCGAGTTCATGGATTGTTCCTAGCACACTACCATTTCATCCAACTTCATTTCAAGAAACAAAAAAGGCACCCACAGCTTAGAGTATTTATTTTGTTTTTTATTATTTGCATTTATTTTGTTTTCATTGAGTCAAGATGTGGCCTAAACGAGGTTCAGAAGCCCTACTGAATGCTGATATCCCCAAATGTCTCCCTTGGGCTTCTTGACACTGAGGGGGTCAGATCACGGTGAGGCAGGAAGGCCCGCTCCCAACACACATCCACTCCCTAGACATTCAGTCCCCACCTCTACCCCCAGCAGAAGGGAGGCCAGTTGGTGGAGGTGGGGTGGGGAAAGTGGAGTTGCCACAGCTTGTTGCAAATGGAAGATGGATGTCAGTACCACATCTCTCAGCAGCCTCAAATTACTGCCCCAGGATTTATATGAAAAGAGATGGGAAGTGTGGAGAGACAGAACTCATAATACTTGCAGCTTAATAAGTATTGTGCATCTGCTTCCATGAGGAACTCTTAACATCACTGTCATGCCTCAGAGGGCCATGGGAAGGTCTGGTCAGGTGGGCTTCTTTGCCTTTGCCAAGAATGCACTACCTTGCCAGAAGAGGACAGGAATCTCACATTTCATGAGCTCATCTCGTGAGCCAACATTGAGCTAAGAGCTTCACACATTCCCTCGTTAAATCTTCACCACAAATATGTTCAATATGTGTTATTATCCCAGAGGAGGGGCCCTGAGACTCAGGCTGTACACTGGACAGGACAAGTTAGGTTGTGCCGCAGTAACAAACAGTTCTAGGCCAGGCGCGGTAGCTCACACCTGTAATCCCAGCACTTTGGGAGGCCAAGGTGGGTGGATCATGAGGTCAGGAGTTCAAGACCAGCCTGACCAACATGGTGAAACCCCGTCCCTACTAAAAAATACAAAAATTAGCCAGCTACTGGGGAGGGTGAGGCAGGAGAATCGCTTGAAACCAGGAGGTGGAGGTTGCAGTGTGCAGTGAGCCACGAACATGCCACTGCACTCTAGCCTGGGCAACAGACAAGACCTCATCTAAAAAAAAAAAAAAAAAAAAAAAGTTCTAAGAATCTCAGCAGTTTCACACAACTGGTGTGTATTTCCCCTTCACACAGCCACCTTCCCAGCAGGGACTCAGTGATCCTGGCTGCTATGACCTTTGGATCCCCCAATATCAATACAAGGCCTCCTCTACAATTGCCATGAGAGGGGAAGAGAGAGACTGGAGAATCATGCATGAGTATTTCACTAGCCTGGAAGTGAACTTCCTCCATCATTTCATTGGTCAGAACTAGTCCCCATGGCTCTACCCAACAGCAGGGGAGCTGAGATGTCCAATCTCCCATGTGCTGGGAAGGGGAAGAGGTCTATTGGTGAACCAAGTTCTATCTAAAGCCAAAGTCCCAGCTCTGTCCATGACACTCAGGGCCAGTGAGAGGAACCCCTTCCCTCCAGCCTCAGCTGCAAGCATTGTGTGAACGTGTCCTTTGTGTGGCTTTGCTAGGCACACTTGAAATCATCACTTTATAGCACTAGGCCCTTGTTGTTCCACAAAACCCCACCATCTTCAAAGCTTTTAAATGTGCATTGGTTTATCAAATCCACAAAACACCATGAGGAAGTGGCCAGGGCAGTTATTCACAGCCACCCTTTTCTAGCTCAAGAACTGAAATCAGGAAGGTTACAAGACTTGACACGCTCAGGGTGAGTAACTGAAGCACCTAGACCACAACCTATGCTTTCAAAAGCTTAATCTGAAGCTCCTCTCAATATACCAAATTTCCGTAATTTTAGAATCTGAAAAGGCCACTCTTTCCCCCCAAAATATCTCTTTGACCTGCTCACTAATGCCTAAAATTCCACTGCTAAAATGCCATACCCTCAGTGGGCCCTCCTCTAGAGGACATGAAAGTAAGGGGGAAGTCATCATCAATGCACATTAAACAACCAAAGTATCAAGTCATGTAACCTTAAGTTAAAAAACATTTGAGATTGAATTTAGAGAATGTGCTATATCATGATAATCTCAAAAAGAAAAGAAATGAAAGAATTTAGGGGCCGGACGCAGTGGCCTCTCAGCACTTTGGGAGGCCAAGGCGGGCAGATCATGAGGTCAAGAGATCGAGACCATCCAGGCCAATATGGAGAAACCCTGTCTCTACTAAAAATACAAAAATTAGCCAGCCATGGTGGTGGTACCTGTAGTCCCAGCTACTCAGGAGGCTGAGGCAGGAGAATCACTTGAACCTGGGATGCGGAGGTTGCAGTGAGCCGAGATCATGCCACTGCACTCCAGGCTAGCAACAGAGAGAGACTCTATCTCAAAAAAAATAAATAAATAAAAAGAAAAGAAAAGAGAGAGACGTCGGTGAATCGTACAGTCAAGGAAGGCTTCATAAGAAGCTGCTGGCCCCGGTAAGATGTGGAAGGAAGAGGGAAACGTTAAAGTCCCTTTTCTCATCCTATTGACCCTTGCATCCCACTCCCCAGGGATAATGACTGCTAACAGTTGGTCACATGATATATATTCATTTTGGAAAGTGAAACTCCATTCCAGATGACAATTCCCTCCCAGTTCTCTTTCCTCTATTCAAAAATCTACAGAATGCCTTAACATTTGCCATATTATTTAATTCTGTGAGCAATTCTGTTAGGAAATTGAGAGGTTGGATGGATCTTTCTTTCTGTTTGACAAAAAACTGAAACCTACTGAGGCTAAAGTGACTTATCTAATATCAGAGCAAACCAGTGACTAAACTTGAATAAAG
This sequence comes from Sapajus apella, assembly GCF_009761245.1. Taxonomy (NCBI): domain Eukaryota; kingdom Metazoa; phylum Chordata; class Mammalia; order Primates; family Cebidae; genus Sapajus; species Sapajus apella. The sequence goes on along the minus strand of NW_022436999.1, from coordinate 4,087,423 downwards.
AAGTAAAAATGTTAAAGAGTAATAATTATCAGCCCTCAAGAGCATGTGGTGAAGCTGCCACATTCATAGCTACCTAACAGTGTATAAACTAGTACATTTTGTAAAACCCGAAGCTGGCCAAGTGTGGTGGCTCATGCCTGTAATCCTAGCATTTTGGGAGGCTGAATTGAGAGGATCGCTTGAGCCCACGAGTTCCAGGCCAGCCTGGACAATATGACAAGATGTTGTCTCTACAAAAAATACAAAAATTAGCCACGTGAGGTGGTGCACATCTGTAGTCCCAGCTACTCAGGAGGCTGAGATGGGAGAATCACCTGAACCTGGGAGGTCGAGGCTGCAGGGAGAGTATACCACAACACTCCAGCTTGGGTGACAGAGGGAGACCCTATCTCATTCTCTCTCTCTCTCTCTCTCTCTCTCTCACACACACACACACACACACACACACACACACACACACACAC